>NW_028318590.1:187500-230000 GCF_062004578.1 Staurois parvus | reverse complement strand
CGGGCAGTGCCCGAGCGCTCGAATGAATAAGGGGACAGAATGAGGGGACTCTTCTATATATATCCGCTTCTTTGCACTTTAATTTCCGGTAATGGTTCAGTATTGAGCACTTTTTTTTTTCTTGTTCTTTATTGGATATATATCCATTGTATATTATTTCTGAGAATTTTTGATTTAATTTTTACTTCACTCAGCGCAACACTATACAATTATTTCGCCCACAGTACATGTATAAACCCAAAACTTTTGAAAACCCCACATGGAAGAAAAATATAAATTAAAAATATTCTTTCCAAATATATTGACATATTCTTGAAATACTACAATTTTGGCTGTATTCGATATATACAGTTGTATTCAAAATAATAGCAGTCAGACATCACTAACCGGATCAATCACTGTTTTTGGTGGAAATGATATTTCTACATGGCAAATAATTTCCTAGCAGATGTAGTAGAGTAATAGAAATCCAAGAGACCCAACAGTCATGACATGCATGCTCCTGATTCTGTGTCATTGAATCACTCATTGAAAGGGGCGTGTTCAAAATAATAGCAGTGTGGAGTTCTATTAGTGAGGTCATTCATTCTTTGATAAACAGGTGGTAATTATTGCCCTTATTTAAGGAAGGAAGGCAGCAAATGTTGGACATGCTGGTTACAGTGCATTTCTCTCTGAAATTCTGAGGAAAATGGGTCGTTCCAGACATTGTTCAGAAGAACAGCGTACCTTGATTAAAAAGTTGATTGGAGAGGGGAAAACATATAAAGAAGTGCAGAAAATGATCGGCTGCTCAGCTAAAATGATGGCAAATGCTTTAAAATGGCAACCAAAACCTGAAAGATGTGGAAGAAAGCGAAAAACTACCATTGGAATGGATAGAAGAATAGCCAAAATGGGGCGGACTCAGCCAACAATCAGCTCCAGGAAGATGAAAGAAGGTGTGACGTTCCCTGTGAGGACTGTTACAATTAGAAGACGCCGATGTGAAGCCAAGCTATCTGCAAGAAGTCCCCGCAAAGTCCCACTGTTGGAAAAAAGACGTGTGCTGAAGAGGTTACAATCTGCCAAAGAGCACATTGACTGGCCTAAAGAGAAATGGCGCAACATTTTGTGGACTGATGAAAGTAAGATTGTTCTTTTTGGGTCTAGTGGGCGGAGACAGTTTGTCAGACCCCCAAACACTGAATTCAAGCCACAGTACACTGTCAAGACCGTGAAGCATGGTGGTGCAAGCATCATGATATGGGGATGTTTCTCATACTACGGTGTTGGGCCTATTTATTGCATACCAGGGATCATGGATCAGTGTGAATACATCAGAATACTTGAAGAGGTCATGCTGCCTTATGCTGAAGAGGAAATGCCCTTGAAATGGGTGTTCCAACAAGACAACGACCCCAAACACACCAGTAAATGTGCAACATCTTGGTTCCAGACCAACAAGATGGACGTTATGGAGTGGCCAGCCCAATCCCCGGATCTTCATCCAATAGAAAACTTGTGGGGTGACATCAAAAATGCAGTTTCTGAGGAAAAACCAAGAAATAGAGAAGAACTGTGGAATGTGGTTTAATCATCCTGGGCTGGAATACCTGATCACAGGGGCCAGAAGTTGGGGGACTCCATGCAACACAGATGTACAGCAGTTCTCAGAAACAGTGCGACTACAACCAAATATTCATGAAGTCATTCAAAGGAAAGCAAAATCTTCAAACATTTCTCAGTTTATATAGTGAATGTTTGAGTTTGTAAAGAAGAATACAAACACGGCCATTTTGAACCGTCTAATATTCACTTTTCAATTTTTTTTAGAGGAACAACACAAATTTGATGTATTTTTCTTCATGTTGTGATTTGGAATAGAATGTGTCGTTTTCCCAATGCATTTGCGTGGATGGAAATAAAAGCTATTAGAAGGATTTTCAGCTTTATTCACTTTTTTCAACACACTGCTATTATTTTGAACACAACTGTACATACACACACATATACAGGTGAAACTCATAAAATTAGAATATGGTGCAAAAGTTCATTTATTTCAGTGCAGCAACTTAAAAGGTGAAACTAATATATGAGACTCATTACATGCAAAGTAAGATAGTTCAAGCCGGGATTTGTCATCATTGTGATGATTATGGCTTACAGCTCATGAAAACCCCAAATCCACAATCTCAGAAAATGAGAATATTGTGAAAAGGTGCAATATTCTCGGCTCAAAGTGTCCCACTCTAATCAGATAATTAAGCCATAACACCTGCAAAGGGTTCCTGAGCCTTTAAATGGTCTCTAAGTCTGGTTCAGTAGGAATCACAATCATGGGAAAGACTGCTGACCTGACACCATCACTGACACCCTCCATAAGGAGGGAAAGCCTCAAAAGGGAATTGCAGAAGAAGTTGGATGTTCCCAAAGTGCTGTATCAAAGCACATTAATAGAAAGTTATGTGGAAGGGAAAAGTGTGGAAGAAAAAGGTGCACAAGCAGCAGGGATGACCGCAGCCTGGAGAGCATTGTCAGGAAAAGGCCATTCAAAAGTGTTGGGGACTTTCACAAGGAGTGGACTGAGGCTGGAGTCAGTGCATCAAGAGCCACCACACACAGAGGGATCCTGGACATGGGCTTCAAATGTCGTATTCCTCTTGTCAAGCCGCTCCTGAACAACAAACAACGTCAGAAGCGTCTTACCTGGGCTAAAGAAAAACAGACCTGGTCCGTTGCTCAGTGGTCCAAAGTCCTCTTTTCTGATGAGGGCAACTTTTGCATCTCATTTGGAAACCAAGGACCCCGAGCATGTTGAAAAGCGTTTTTATTACAAAATATATGAAACATATATTTTTAAAAATACAATTTCAAATATACTGTATGTCTACTTGCCAACCACAGATAGCCGAATGATGGCTACACTGCAGCCGGCCAGTTCTGGGAGGGCATATGACATCATATGACGTCCTCCCAGAACGCACTCTCCTGCGCGCCCCCGGCCTTCTCCGTGATCGCTGTGTCCTACGGACACAGCTGATCACGTGATGTGGTAAAAGGCCAATCACAGCGGCCTTCTACCATGTGATCAGCCATGTCCAATGACACGCTGATCACCAGGAAATGCAATTGCCGGTTCTCGGCTGCACTTTCCTCACGCTGTCAGAGCGTGAGGAAAGTACTGCCGAGAACCGGCAGTTCTCAGAGCAGGGATCGGCACCGATAATCAGGGCACTGATGATCAGTGCCCTGTTCGGTGCCCAGCAGTGCCACCCACCAGTTCTGCCCACCTGTGCCCAGCAGTGCCATCTACCTGAGCCCACCAGTGCAGCCCAGCAGTGCTGCCAGTCAGTGCCACCAGTCAGTGCCCAGCAGTTGCGCCAGTCAGTGCCCAGCAGTGCCACCTATCAGTACTGTCTATCAGTACCCATCATCAGTGCCACCTATCAATGCCGCCTATCCGTGACACCTCATTTGTGCTGCCTATCAGTGCCCTTCAGTGTTGCCTATCAGTGCCGCCTAACAGTGCCCATCAGTGCTGCCTCATCAACGCACATCAGTGAAGGAGAAAAATTACCTGTTTGCAAAATTTTATAATAGAAACAAAGAAACTTTTTTTTTCAATTTTTTTGCATTTTTTTGTTTATAGCGCAAAGGTTAAATACCACCAAAAGAAAGCTCTATTTGTGAGAAAAAAATTATAAAAATTTCATATGGGTACAGTGTTGCATGACCGCGCAATTGTCAATCAAAGTGCGACAGCGCTGAAAGCTGAAAATTGGCCTGGTAAAGAAGGGGGTATAAGTGCCTGGTAGGCAAGTGGTTAAAAATACAAATCTGAAGAATATTTTTTAAAATATACTCTTCAGATTTTTTTTAACATAAAAAAGTAATTTTAACATATATTTGTAAATGCGTTCCAAAAATGTAGATTTGTATTTTTAAAGACATACAGTATATATGAAAATGTACTTTTAAAAATACTTTTCATATATTTTGTAATAAAAACGCATTTCAACATGCGTGTGTGTGTATGTATGTGTGTGTATATATGTATATGTGTGTGTATATAATGTTGCATGTTCTCCCTGTGCCTACGTGGGTTTCCTCCGGGTACTCTGGTTTCCTCCCACACTCCAAAGACATGCTGGTAGGTTAATTGACTCCTGTATAAATTGGCCCTAATATGTGTATGTATGAATGTGAGTTAGGGACATTAGATTGTACACCCCTCGGGGGCGGGGACTGATGTGAATGTTCAATATATATGTAAAGCTCAGCGTAAATTGATGACGCTATATAAGTACCATAAATAAATAAATATTAATATAATCTACATTTTTGGAATGCATTTACAAATATATGTTAACTTTTTTATATGTTAAAAAAAATCTGAAGAATATTTTTAAAAATATATAATTTTTTTTAAATATATTCTTCAGATTTTTTTTAACATAGAAAAAGTAATTTTAACCGTCTCCTGCCCGTCATATAGTCCAATGACGGGCGCAAGGCAGTTCTCTCGTTCTGGGAGGAGTCATATGACGTCCTCTCATTCTCAGTGCGCATGTGCGGCTCCGGGAGCGCGCAGCGCGGCGATCGTGGTGCGTGTGTCCCTCGGACACAGCGGATCACCGATCTACAGAAAAAGCCGAAGATGTCGGCCCGGTCATGTGATCAGCTGTGTCCAATCACAGCTGATCACATGTAAACAGGGAAATGCCAGTTATCAGCATTTCTCTCCCCACGAGCTGTCACGCTGACAGGAGAGGAGAGCCGGTAATCAGCATTCCTCGGAGGGGACATCTACACTGATCATCAGGGCACTGATGATCAGTTTGCCCTGATGATCTGTGTAGCCCCAGCAGTGCCACCTGTCAGTGTCCATCAGTGCCACATATCAGTGCCAGTCAGTGCCACCTATCAATGCCAATCAGTGTGCGTCAGTGCCTCCTATCAGTGCTGCCTTTCAGTGCCCATCAGTGATGACTGTCAATGCCCATTAGTGCAACCTACCTGTGCCTCCTCCTCAGTGCTCATCAGTTCCACCTATCAGTGCCCATCACTGCAGCCTCATTAGCGCACATCAGTGAAGGAGAAAAATCACTTATTTACAAAATTTTATAACAAAAACTAAGAAAAAAATTTTTTTTTCAACATTTTCGTGGTTATTGGTTTGTTTAAGAAAGAATAAAAAACCCAGAGCTGATTAAATAGCACCAAAATAAAGCTCTATCTGTCACAAAAAAAATAGAAAAATTTCATATGGGTACAGTGTTGCATGACTGCACAATTGTCATTCAAAGTGTGACAGCACTGAAAGCTGAAAACTGGCCTGGGCAGGAAGGGGGTATAAGTGCCCTGTAGGTGAGGGGTTAATATATATATATATATATATATATATATATATATATATAAACACACAACATACAGTGTGTGTATGTATGTATATATATGTATGTGTATATGTATGTATATATATGTGTGTGTGTGTATATATACATATATAATGGACAAATATACGTTAAAATGACTCCTTAATATGTTAAAATAAAATATAAATATTTTTAAAAATATATTTTTTTAAATATAGTCATTTTTTAAAAAAGCCATTTTTACATATATTTGTAAATGCGTTCCAAAATTGTAATTTCTATTTTTAAAGACATACAGGATATTTGAAAATGTATTTTTAAAAATATTTTTCATATATTTTGAAATAAAAATGCATTTCAACATGCAGTGTAATATAAATATATATATTTACTGAACTATATATTGAATATGGCGAAAATTGTAGACTTCAAATACACTGCATGTTGAAATGCATTTTTATTTCAAAATATATGTAAAAATATGTTAAAATGCCTTTTTTATATGTTAAAAAAAATCTGAAGAATATTTTTAAAAATATATTTTTTTTAAATATATTGTTTGGATTTTTTTTAACATATAAAATTGCCTTTAAAGTGCCTTTTTCTTCAATTGTAATCCATATACATCCACTACCTAATGCCCTCTTATCTATTTTTCATGAAAACATTTCTTATTGTGTTTTTCTGCCTCCTTCTAACATCCTTTTCCCCCTCACTTCTGTTTGTTTGAAACAAGCAGCGTAATTTAGTGTGGATTTGGTGGTGGGGTGGTAATGGGTGGAGCCTATAGGGCCGGTTCACACACACATTTACAAAAAATTAAAATCTATGTGCAATTTTTGTCAATGGGACTCCACGTGCGACAGAACCATACACTTTTGAATCGATCGATAAATCGATCCCATCCATGTACCGTGGACATACAAACATTGTAGATGATATGACACGTCCAACTCCACCATAAAGTGAATATATCTGCCGGCACGAGACAATGGCTGAACACACGCGTTCCACGGATTCGGTTAAGTCTATTTATAGGCAAGCCAGATTGCATAGATGGTCAGAGACTGTGGACATGATACAAGAGATGGTCAGAGACTGCAGACATAGTACAAGAGATGGTCAGAGACTGCAGACATACTACAGGAGATGGTCAGAGACTGCAGACATAGTACAGGGGATGGTCAGAGACTGCAGACATAGCACAGGAGATGGTCAGAGACTGCAGACATACTACAGGAGATGGTCAGAGACTGCAGACATAGTACAGGAGATGGTCAAAGACTGCAGACATAGCACAGGAGATGGTCAGAGACTGCAGACATAGTGCAGGAGATGGTCAGAGACTGCAGACATAGTACAGGAGATGGTCAGAGACTGCAGACACACTACAGGAGATGACCAGAGACTGCGGACACACTACAGGAGATGACCAGAGACTGCGGACACAGTACAGGAGATGACCATAGACTGCGGACACAGTACAGGAGATGGTCAGAGACTGCGAACACAGTACAGGAGATGGTCAGAGACTGCGAACACAGTACAGGAGATGACCAGAGACTGCGGACACAGTACAGGAGATGACCAGAGACTGCGGACACAGTACAGGAGATGGTCAGAGACTGCGAACACAGTACAGGAGATGACCAGAGACTGCGGACACAGTACAGGAGATGACCAGAGACTGCGGACATAGTACAGGGGATGACCAGAGACTGCGGACATAGTACAGGAGATGACCAGAGACTGCGGACACAGTACAGGAGATGACCAGAGACTGCGGACAGTACAGGAGATGACCAGAGACTGCGGACACAGTACAGGGGATTACCAGAGACTGCAGACACAGTACAGGAGATGGCCGGAGACTGCGGACACAGTACAGGAGATGACCAGAGACTGCAGACACAGTACAGGAGATGACCAGAGACTGCAGACACAGTACAGGAGATGGCCGGAGACTGCGGACACAGTACAGGAGATGGCCGGAGACTGCGGACACGGTACAGGAGATGACCAGAGACTGCGGACACGGTACAGGAGATGACCAGAGACTGCGGACACGGTACAGGAGATGACCGGTGACTGCAGACACAGTACAGGAGATGACCGGAGACTGCGGACACAGTACAGGAGATGACCGGTGACTGCAGACACAGTACAGGAGATGACCGGAGACTGCGGACACAGTACAGGAGATGACCGGAGACTGCAAACACGGTACAGGGGATGACCGGAGACTGCGGACACTGTACAGAAAATGACCAGAGACTGCAGACATAGTACAGGGGATGACCAGAGACTGCGGACACAGTACAGGAGATGACCGGAGACTGCAAACACGGTACAGGGGATGACCGGAGACTGCGGACACTGTACAGAAAATGACCAGAGACTGCGGACACAGTACAGGAGATGACCAGAGACTGCGGACACAGTACAGGAGATGACCAGAGACTGCGGACATACTGCAGGAGATGGTCAGGGACTGCAGACAGACTAGAGGAGATGGTCAGAGACTGCAGACATACTACAGGAGATGACCAGAGACTGCAGACACAGTACAAGAGATGACCAGAGACTGCGGACACAGTACAGGAGATGACCAGAGACTGCGGACACAGTACAGGGGATGACCAGAGACTGCGGACATAGTACAGGGAATGACCAGAGACTGCGGACACAGTACAGGGGATGACCAGAGACTGCGGACACAGTACAGGAGATGACCAGAGACTGCGGACATAGTACAGGGGATGACCAGAGACTGCGGACATAGTACAGGAGATGACCAGAGACTGCGGACATAGTACAGGGGATGACCAGAGACTGCGGACATAGTACAGGGGATGACCAGAGACTGCGGACATAGTACAGGGGATGACCAGAGACTGCGGACATAGTACAGGAGATGACCAGAGACTGCGGACACAGTACAGGAGATGACCAGAGACTGCGGACATAGTACAGGAGATGACCAGAGACTGCGGACATAGTACAGGAGATGACCAGAGACTGCGGACACAGTACAGGGGATGACCAGAGACTGCGGACACAGTACAGGAGATGACCAGAGACTGCGGACACAGTACAGGAGATGACCAGAGACTGCGGACATAGTACAGATGACCAGAGACTGCAGACATAGTACAGGAGATGACCAGAGACTGCGGACACAGTACAGGAGATGACCAAAGACTGCGGACATAGTATAGGGGATGACCAGAGACTGCAGACATAGTACAGGAGATGACCAGAGACTGCAGACACAGTACAGGGGATGACCAGAGACTGCAGACACGATACAAGAGATGACCAGAGACTGCGGACACAGTACAGGAGATGACCAGAGACTGCGGACACAGTACAGGAGATGACCAGAGCCTGCGGACATAGTACAGGAGATGACCAGAGACTGCGGACATAGTACAGGAGATGACCAGAGACTGCGGACATAGTACAGGAGATGACCAGAGACTGCGGACATAGTACAGGAGATGACCAGAGACTGCAGACACAGTACAGGGGATGACCAGAGACTGCGGACACAGTACAGGAGATGACCAGAGACTGCGGACATAGTACAGGAGATGACCAGAGACTGCGGACATAGTACAGATGACCAGAGACTGCAGACATAGTACAGGAGATGACCAGAGACTGCGGACACAGTACAGGAGATGACCAGAGACTGCAGACATAGTATAGGGGATGACCAGAGACTGCAGACATAGTACAGGAGATGACCAGAGACTGCGGACACAGTACAGGAGATGACCAGAGACTGCGGACATAGTACAGGAGATGACCAGAGACTGCGGACATAGTACAGGAGATGACCAGAGACTGCGGACATAGTACAGATGACCAGAGACTGCAGACATAGTACAGGAGATGACCAGAGACTGCGGACACAGTACAGGAGATGACCAGAGACTGCAGACATAGTATAGGGGATGACCAGAGACTGCAGACATAGTACAGGAGATGACCAGAGACTGCAGACACAGTACAGGGGATGACCAGAGACTGCAGACACGATACAAGAGATGACCAGAGACTGCGGACACAGTACAGGAGATGACCAGAGACTGTGGACACAGTACAGGAGATGACCAGAGCCTGCGGACATAGTACAGGAGATGACCAGAGACTGCGGACATAGTACAGGAGATGACCAGAGACTGCGGACATAGTACAGGAGATGACCAGAGACTGCGGACATAGTACAGGAGATGACCAGAGACTGCGGACATAGTACAGGAGATGACCAGAGACTGCAGACACAGTACAGGAGATGACCAGAGACTGCAGACACAGTACAGGAGATGACCAGAGACTGCAGGCATATTACAGGGGATGACCAGAGACTGCGGACACAGTACAGGGGATGACCAGAGACTGCGGACACAGTACAGGAGATGACCAGAGACTGCGGACATAGTACAGGAGATGAACAGAGACTGCGGACATAGTACAGATGACCAGAGACTGCAGACATAGTACAGGAGATGACCAGAGACTGCGGACACAGTACAGGAGATGACCAGAGACTGCAGACATACTACAGGAGATGACCAGAGACTGCAGACACAGTACAGGAGATGACCAGAGACTGCGGACATAGTACAGGAGATGACCAGAGACTGCGGACATAGTACAGGAGATGGTCAGAGACTGCGGACATAGTACAGGGGATGACCAGAGACTGCAGACACGATACAAGAGATGACCAGAGACTGCGGACACAGTACAGGAGATGACCAGAGACTGCGGACACGGTACAGGAGATGACCAGAGACTGCGGACACAGTACAGGAGATGACCAGAGACTGCGGACACAGTACAGGAGATGACCAGAGACTGCGGACACAGTACAGGAGATGACCAGAGACTGCAGACATAGTACAGGAGATGACCAGAGACTGCGGACATAGTACAGGAGATGACCAGAGACTGCAGACACGATACAAGAGGTGTTTCTGACTTTCATTGACTTACTTCGATTGTCTTTTGACTCTCTTTTGACTTGCTTTGAATTTCTTCGGTTGTCTTTTGACTTGCTCCTAACTTGCTTTAACTTATTTGGATTGGTTTTTGGCTTGCTTCATATTTATGTTGATTCTCTTTTTACTTGCTTTGACTTACTTCGACTGGCTTTTGACTTAATTCTGACTTGCCTTAACCCACTTCACTTGGTTTCTGACCTGCTGTGACTTAATTTGGTTTTGACTTGCTTCTGATTTGCTTTGACTTGCTTTGATTATCATTTGACTCTCTTTTGACTTGCTTTCAATTTCTTCAGTTGGCTTTTGACTTCCTTCTGACTTGCTTTTACTTACTTGGATTGGCTTTTGACTTGCTCCAGATTTACTTCGAGTGGCTTCTGCCTTACTTTGATGTAGTGCAATTAGTTTCTGACTTTCTTTGACTTACTTCGATTGGCTTTTGACTTAATTCTGACTTGCCTTAACCCACTTCACTTGGTTTCTGACCTGCTGTGACTTGCCTTGATTGGCTTTTGACTTGCCTCTGATTTGCTTTGTCTTGTTTAGTTTGTCTTTTGACTCTCTTTTGACTTGCTTTGAATTTCTCCGGTTGGCTTCTGACTTGATTTTACTTACTTGGATTGGCTTTTGGCTTGCTTCATATTTACATTGACTCTCTTTTGACTTACTTTGACTTACTTCAATTGGCTTTTGACTTGCGCCTGATTTATTTCAAGTGGCTTCTGACTTACTTTGATGTACTTCAATTAGTTTCTGACTTTCTTTGACTTACTTCGATTGGCTTTTGACTTACTTCTGACTTGCCTTAACCCACTTCACTTGGTTTCTGACCTGCTTTTGGCTTGCTTTGAGCGGTTCCTGCCACACTTTGGTTTTGCCTTTGCTAACTCAAGGTGTTGGTTGGATTTGCTTTGCGCTCCCCGACTTATAGGAGGAATATCGAGACACAACGGAGCGCCCGTGCGCGGAACGCTTTCTGCGTTTTGTTTTTTTCTTTTGTTCCCATTTTCAGTTTGGTGAAAACTATTCAGAAGGCAGATTAGGAGGACATTTTGCTACAGAAATCAGATAAAAATCAATCATAATTGTGGATACATTGCCCGGAGCAGATTCATCTGAACTCGATATTTCCCGGATAATCCACCGAAGATCAGTCCGACAATTTCCAACACAGCCGCCGCACCGCTTCTCCCCAGCAGAGGGCGCTCTCTCACTGTTCACACGGCGCAAGCGCGAGTGCAGGGATGCGGACGGCTGCTCGGCTGGTTGCTATGGCTGCTGCTGCCAGGTGGAGGTTGTTATGGAGTCTGGTTGCTCGGCAACGAGTATCCTTCGCATCCCAGGGATGGAGGAGCCGCCTGAGGCCTTTCCTGAGGGGGAAATGATGGCGGAGGGGGTGAAGGGGCCGGAGATGACTGAGGAGAGGACCCCCGGGGTACAGGTAGGAGGCTGTCTAGACACAGGCCCGCGGGCCAGACCCAGGCACTGAGGACCTCATATTCCTGACATTGGGACCCGGATATAGGAACATACATAGGAGGCCGACACATACATGGAGGACAGAGAACATGATACATGTGTACATGGGATCACTACATTTATTTATATATGTATTGTAGTAAGAGCAATATTATTATTATTATTATTATTAATCCTAATATTAATATTACTTTTTTTATTATTATTAATATTTTATATTTGTATTATTATTATTATCATTATTTGTATTAAATTATTCTTCATCATAATTATAATCATGTAATTAATTTTTATTATTATTATTTTATATTTTTATTTGTATTAAATTATTCTTAATCATCATAATCCTATTATTATTATTATTACCAACAATGTTTTTTGTATTATATTGTTATTATTATTATTTTATATTTTTATTATAATATTATTTGTATTGTATTATTATTTTATTATTATTTTTAAAATATATTTTATTAGTCAGTTTTTAATTAGAATACCAACAGGTTTCCATAAATTTTTACATACATATTAAAAAAAAGAGAAAACAACAAGCGCACTGGTCACACAAACTATGGCTTTTAAATTATATTAGTAATATTATTATTATTTTTTTATTATGTTATTATTATTTTAGGTTACTGTTATTATATTTTTTATTATTATTATTGTTTTATTAATATTATTATCGTTTTTATTGCTGTTATTATTATTTTATTGGTATATTATTTTTTATTATATTTGTATTCTTATTATTTTTATTTTAGTATTATTATTAATAATAATAATAATAATAATAATAATAATAATAATAATCATAATCATAATATTAATATTACGTTTTTTTATTATTAATATTTTATATTTGTATTATTATTATTATTATCATTATTTGTATTAAATTCTTCTTCATCATAATTATAATCATGTAATTAATTTGTATTTTTATTATTATATATTTTTATTATAATATTATTATTTGTATTGTATTGTATTATTATTATTATTTGTATTAAATTATTCTTCATCATCATAATCCTATTATTATTATTATTATTATCAACAATATTTTTTGTATTATATTGTTATTATTATTATTGTTAAATTATATTTTATTAGTCAGTTTTTAATTAGAATACCAACAGGTTTCCATAAATTGTTGCATACATATTAAAAAAAAGAGAAAACAACAAGCGCCTGTACCACCTCCCCCTCCCTCCTAGATTGTAAGCTCGACAGAGCAGGGCCCTCGAACCCCTCGTGTATTGTATTGTTACTGTCTTGTCTCATGTTCTGTCCCCCTCGCTACTGTACAGCGCTGAGTACTGGTACATCACTGGACTTTGAATGGTTATACCAGGATGATGCCTACAGCTGCAGACATCATCCTGGTATCGTTTTTAGCAGCCGGCGATCGGCTTTCATGTAAAAGCAATCCTAGTGGGTAATTAGCTGCAGGATTGCTTTTACAAGCAGCGGGAGATGATGTCCCCCCTCCCCCGCTGCCTTCCACGGCTTTCTCGGGCAGTCTCGTGTCATCGGGGGAACCTGAGAATGCAGCCGGTGTTTCTGCCAGCTGACCATAGAGCTGATTGGAGACCAGAATGGTGCCAACCATCTCTATAGTCTAAGAATTCGGAAGCTACAAGCATTTCATCACTTCAGTTTCACAGGATATAAACAGCACCATTTGTAAATTGGGAAAGCATCTGATCACCGATTTTGGTTTGATTAGATAATGTAAGGGCAGAGGAGATATCCAGAGCCTGATAGACCCCAGATTTCTCAAAAAAGAATATATGACAATGCCCATTGAAGTTATCGGGTTTATTTGCATTCCCTGTTATAGCATTAGAAGTGATCAAAGCAAAAAAAAATGAAAGGTACAATGTAAAAATAATTAAAAAAATCAAAATAACTAAAAAAAAAAAAAATTGCCCCTCCCGTGCACGCACACCTGTGTGCACAAGCCTTGACCCTGTGCCGGTATGTAAACAGCAGTTGCACCATGCATGTGAGGTATCGCCGTGAACCTCAGATCAAGGACAGTAATTCTAACACTAGACCTCCTCTGTAAATCTAAAATGGTGGCTTTTAAAGCGTTGCCTATGGATAATAAAAATGTTTGCAGTTTGTCGCCATTGAACGGGGCATGCGCAGTTTTAAAGAATGTCATGTTTGGTATCTATTTACTCGGCATACCATTATCTTTTATATTTTACCAAACAATTGGCCAATATATTGTGTTTTTGTGCATTAAAAGTAAAAAATTTTTTTTTAAAATTTGCTTTTGAAAAATCGCTGCGCAAGTACTATGTGCCATAAAAAATTGTAGCACCCACCATTTTATTCACTAAGGTGTCTGCTTGAAAAAAAATATATAATGTTTGGGGATTTAAATTAATTTCCTAGCAAAAAATACTGATTTGTTTCATGTGAACAAAAAGTGTCAGAAAAGGCTTGATTTTCAGGTGGTTAGGAGAGTGAGTGATGTGTGCAGGGGCGGACTGACCATTAGGAAACGAAGGCACTGCCCGAGGGCCCGGGGTCAGTAGGGGGCCCCATGAGGTGCCCCTGGTACCTTTTTTCATAGGCTTTTTTGAGTTTGGGCAAGGACACGGGCCCCATGATCCCCTATTGCCCAGGGGCCCCATGAGTTGTCAGTCCGCCCCTGTGTGTGGCATAAACTTCTAATGCTGGGCATAAAATGCCCCCACCCCACAAAATGACCCTTTTTTGGAAAGTAGACACCCCAAACTATTTCCTGAGAGGCATGTTGAGTCAATAGAAGAATTTATTTTTTTACCACAAGTTTTTGGAAAATGACAAAAAAAAAAATATTTTTTTTTACACAAAATTGTCATTTAAATGATTTACTGCTCACACATGCCATGGGTATATGTGGAATTACTCCCCAAAATACATTCTGCTACTTCTCCCGAGTGTGGGGGTACCACATGTGAGAGACGTTTTGGCAGTCTAGCCAAGTACAGGACCCCAAAATCCAATAAGCACCTTCAGGCTTTTAAAGAGCTTTATTTCCTCACTACACTTCCAGACTACCTATCACAGTTTCGGAGTCCCTGAAATGCCAGGATAGCACAACCCCCCCCCCAAATGACCTCTTTTTGGAAAGTAGACACCCCAAAGAATTTGATAAAAAGCACGGTAAGTATTTTGCAGATCTCATTTGTTGCCACAAGTTTTTGGAAAATGAAGAAAAAAAACAAAAACATATTTTTTCTATTTTTTTTTATATTTCAAAACCTTGTGAGAAAAAATGAGATCTGCAAAATACTCACCATTCCTCTTTTTAAATTCCTTAGGGTGTCTACTTTCCAGAAAGGGGTCATTTGGGGGGGTTGGTGCTATCCTGGCATGTCAGGGCCTTCAAAACTGTGATAGGTAGTGAGGAAGTGTAATGAGGAAGTTACGCACCTTCAGGCTGTCAAAGTGGTCATTGGATTTCAGGCTCCTGTATGTGGCTAGGCTCCCAAAAAGTCTCACACATGTGGTATCCCCATACTCAGTAGAAGTAGCAGAATGAATTTTGGGGTGTAATTCCACATATACCCATGGTTTGTGCGAGAAATAAATCATTTAAATGACAACTTCGTGTAAAGAAAAAAAAATGTTTTTGTCATTTTCCAGAAACTTGTGGGGAAAAAATAAATCTTCCATGGACTCAATATGCCTCTCAGCAGATAGCTTAGGGTGTCTACTTTCCGAAAAAGGGATCATTTGGGGGTGTTTGTACTATCCTGGTATTTTAGCACCTCAAGAAATGTGATGGGCAGTCAGAAAGTAAAATCTGTGTAAATTCCATTATCTATACCAGCAATGGGCAAACTACGGCCCGCGGGCCGTATACGGCCCGGCGGACCTTTTAATCCGGCCCGCGGAGCGTGATACTGTCAGGATGGCTGTCAGGATGTGTGTAGGCGGGCAGCGTGACGAACGTGAGGGGAGCTAGGCTCCTCTCACAGTCCGCCCTGAAGACCGGAACGGCGCGGGAACACGGCGAGAGGAACGCGCGGAGCAAAGGTAAGTGAATTGACACAGGGGGGACTTGGGGACTTAATATGGGAGATGAATTAATATGGGGAATGAATTACTATATGGGGAATTAATTACTATAGGGGGGATGAATTACTATAGGGGGGATGAATTACTATATGGGGGATGAATTAATATGGAGAATGAATTACTATAGGGGGGATGAATTACTATATGGGGGATGAATTACTATGGGGGATGAATTACTATATGGGGGATGAATTACTATGGGGGATGAATTACTATGGGGGGTGAATTACTATATGGGGGATGAATTACTATGCTTACTATGGGGGAATATTACTATACTTACTATGGATGACACATACACATCATTCATCTACTCTTGGTCCGGCCCCCGGGTCCAATATATGAACCCATTGCGGCCCTCAAGTCAAAAAGTTTGCCCACCCCTGATCTATACCATAGTTTGTAGACGCTATAACTTCCACACAAAGCAATCAATATATACTTATTGGGATTTTTATACCAAAAACATGGAGCAGAATATATTTTGTCCTAAATTTATAACTAACTTTGAGTTTACTATATATTTTTTATAGCTGAAAGTAAAAAATATTGTTTTTCTTCAAAATTGTTGGTCTTTTTTTGTTTATAGCTTAAAAAATAAAAAGCGCACAGGTGATCAAATGCCACCGAAAGAAAGCTCTATTTGTGTGAAAAAAAGGATGTAAATTTCGTTTGGGTGCAGCATTGCATGACCGCGCAATTATCTGTTGAATTAGTGCAGTGCCGAGTAGCAAAAAGAGGCGTGGTCATTAAGGGGGGTAAATCCTCAGGAGGGCGAGGGGTTAATACTGCAACCATGAGGAATAAATTGTGACCAGGGGTGGACTGACCATTCGGGAACTCGGGCACTACCCGAGGGCCCAGGGTCAGTAGGGGGCCCCATGAGATGCCCCTAGTACCTTTCATAGGCTTTTTTGGGTGTGGTTTGAGTGTGGGTGAGGACACAGGGGCCCCATGATCCCTTATTGCCCGGGGGCCCCATGAGTTGTCAGTCCACCTCTGATTGTGACCATATTTTGAAGAGGAATGGTAGAATAAAGAGAACAGCTGAAGCGTCTGTAGGAAGGGAAACCTGCTGAGCCCGTCCTGGGTAACAAATGGCCTTAGAAAGAGTCTCTATGGTGGAGCATCACTGAAGGCAAAGTGACCTGTCAGGGTGTCAAACTGGCGGCCCTCCAGCTGTTGCAAAACTACAAGTCCCATCATTCCTCTGCCTTTGGGAGTCATGCTTGTAACTGTCAATCTTGCAATGCCTCATGGGACTTGTAGTTTGGGAACAGCTGGAGGGCTGCCAGTTTGACACCCGTGTGCTAAGAGCAACAATTAGGAAGGGAAATGGGGGGGGGGTAAAAAGGTGAGGCATTGAGAGGGCAGCTGAAGGGAATAAGAAGTCAGAATATTAACAAGAACAGGTAAGAGGAGGTCCCGCCCGATCCCCCTTCTCCTCCCCCAACCCCGCACTGGTGGGGACATTTATGTATCACACAAATGCAGCAATTGCTCTGCAGGCGGGTCATCGGGCAGAGGGAAAATATGGAACTGAACGGCGCCACCTAATGTAACCTTCTCATTGGAATTCGGCAAGAAAGCGGGGTGGGGGTGGGGGGGGGCTGTTATCTACTTCCAGAGTGACCAATGGGCTGTACATGTGATCATTAGATTGTGATATCATTATGCTGAGTGAAAAGAACCTCTCTATGTATGTGTTCTGTATCTCAGCACTGGGATTGTCCTGTGTACGTTTTATCTCAGCACTGGGACTGTCCTGTGTATGTTTTATCTCAGCACTGGGACTGTCCTGTGTACGTTTTATCTCAGCACTGGGACTGTCCTGTGTACATTTTATCTCAGCACTGGGACTGTCCTGTGTACGTTTTATCTCAGCACTGGGACTGTCCTGTGTATGTTTTATCTCAGCACTGGGACTGTCCTGTGTATGTTTTATCTCAGCACTGGGACTGTCCTGTGTATGTTTTATCTCAGCACTGGGACTGTCCTGTGTATGTTTTATCTCAGCACTGGGACTGTCCTGTGTATGTTTTATCTCAGCACTGGGACTGTCCTGTGTATGTTTTATCTCAGCACTGTGATTGTCCTGTGTAGGTGGAGGACGATGTGGACAGAATCAGCAAAGTGTCATCAGAAGAATCTCTGAGCTCCGGACCAGACCGAACCCCTGCAGGATGGAGCAGCGAGTGGAGCTTCTGGGTAATGACACCGGACTGGGAGAATATCTGTCATATGTGGTATTATTTCATTCTGCCTTCCTGCCTTTCATTCTCCTCTCCTTTTCTCTCTCCTCTCCTCATCCCTTTTCTACTCTCCTCCTCTCTTCTCTTCTCTCTCTCCTTTCCTTTCATCTCCTTCTCTCGCTCTCCTCTCCTGTCTTCTCCTCTTCTTCCTTCTCTCCTCTCCTCTCCTCCCTCTTCTACTCTCCTCTTCTTCTCTCATCTCTTCTCCTCTCCTCCTCTTCTCTCTCTCCTCTCATCTCTTTCTCTCACTCTCCTCTCCTGTCTTCTCCTCTCCTGCCTCTTCTTCTCTTCTCTCCTCTTCTGCCTCTTCTTCTCTCCTCTCATCCCTCTTCTCCTAATCTCTCCTCTCCTTCTCATTATCTCTCTCCTTTCCTCTCATCTCCTTCTCTCACTCTCCTCTCCTGTCTTCTCCTCTTCTTCCTTCTCTCCTCTCCTCTCCTCCCTCTTCTTCTCTCCTTTCCTCCTCTCTTCTCTTCTCCTCTCCTCCTCTTCTTTCCTCTCCTCCTCTTCTCTCCTCTCCACCTCTCCTCCTCTTCTCCTCCCTCTTCTTCTCTCCTCTCCTCTCATCTCTTCTCCTCTCCTCCTCTTCTCTCTCTCCTCTCCTCTCATCTCTTTCTCTCGCTCTCCTCTCCTGTCTTCTCCTTTCCTGCCTCTTCTCTCCTCTTCTCTCCTCTCTTGCCTCTTCTTCTCTCCTCTCATCCCTCTTCTCCTAATCTCTCCCTTCCTTCTCGTTATCTCATTCCTCTCCTCCCTCCTCTCATTCCATCTTCTCCTCCCTCTCATTACCTCCATCCCTTCCTTTCTCCCTCCCTCCCATTTTCCTTTTTTTGTTTCACTTCAATACATCCTCTCCTCCCTCCCTTCCTCCCTTCCTTCCTCCCTCCCTCCCTCCCTTCCTTCCTTCCTTCCTTCCTCCCTTCCTCCCTTCCTTCCTTCCTTCCTCCCTTCCTTCCTTCCTTCCTTCCTTCCTTCCTTCCTCCCTCCCTCCCTCCCTCCCTCCCTCCCTCCCTCCCTTCCTCCCTCCCTTCCTCCCTCCCTCCCTCCCTCCCTCCCTCCCTTCCTCCCTCCCTTCCTCCCTCCTTCCCTTCCTCCCTTCCTTCCTTCCCCCCTCCTTCCCTTCCTCCCTCCCTTCCTCCCTCCCTCCCTTCCTCCCTTCCTCCCTCCCTCCCTTCCTTCCTTCCCCCCTCCCTCCCTCCCTCCCTTCCTTCCTTCCTTCCTTCCTTCCTTCCTCCTTCCCTTCCTTCCTTCCCTTCCTTCCTTCCTTCCTTCCTTCCTTCCTTCCTCCCTCCCTCCCTTCCTTCCTTCCTTCCTTCCTTCCTCCCTCCCTCCCTCCCTCCCTTCCTCCCTTCCCCCCTCCTTCCCCCCTCCTTCCCTTCCTCCCTTCCTTCCTTCCTTCCTTCCTTCCCCCCTCCTTCCCTTCCTCCCTTCCTCCCTCCCTCCCTTCCTCCCTCCCTCCCTTCCTTCCTTCCCCCCTCCCTCCCTCCCTTCCTTCCTTCCTTCCTTCCTCCTTCCCTTCCTTCCTTCCTTCCTTCCTTCCTTCCTTCCTCCCTCCCTTCCTTCCTTCCTTCCTCCCTTCCTACCTCCCTCCCTCCCTCCCTTCCTTCCTTCCCTTCCTCCCTTCCTTCCTTCCTTCCTTCCTTCCCTTCCTCCCTTCCTTCCTTCCTTCCTCCCTTCCTCCCTTCCTCCCTCCCTCCCTTCCTTCCTCCCTTCCTCCCTCCCTCCCTCCCTCCCTCCCTCCCTCCCTTCCTCCCTCCCTTCCTCCCTCCCTCCCTTCCTCCCTTCCTTCCTCCCTTCCTCCCTCCCTCCCTCCCTCCCTCCCTCCCTCCCTCCCTCCCTCCCTTCCTCCCTTCCTCCCTTCCTTCCTTCCTTCCTCCCTTCCTCCCTCCCTCCCTTCCTTCCTCCCTTCCTTCCTCTCCTCCTCTCTGCACATTGTGTTCAGTAACAAGCAGTCTGTATGGGAAGGGTGAAGTCACACTGAGAACGGATAGAAGTTTCTCAGAGAATGTTCCATGGAAGCTCGGAGTGTCTGTCATACAATGTGCGTTTTGTTTGTTCCTGAGACGCGCGATCGATCGGTGTGCTGACCATCCCGGAGGTCGGTGTCTAATAATCTGTGGCTGCGCCGGCTGTTTCCTATGTCAGTTTGTCATGTCACATGCGTTCTGTGCAGCCTGGAATCAGGTGATTGGAGGGAGATGTTCCTGGAGCTCAGTGAGGATTCCATCGTCTGTGATGTGTGTGATGGATCCTTATTCACTGAATCACTATAGAGGGGCCACAGTGAGCGCGCTGCTCTCTTCAGCTTCACCCGCACAGCTACTGGTGTCAGCAAGGAACATACAGAGTATACAATGAAGGAAATGCGTATTTGCTCCCCGGCTGATGTTGAATTTTTGCCCCTCACAAAGAAATGATCGGTCTAACAATGGAATGTTCGGTGTAATACTGAGAGACAGAATACAACAACAAATTCAGCAGAAATGTGTCTAACAAATGATGACTGATCTGCATGTTCATGAGGGAAATAAGGATTTGATCCCCTATCATTCAGCAGGATTTCTGGCTACCAGGTGTCTTTCATACAGGTAACAAGCTGAGATTAGAAGCAGTCTCTTAAAGGGAGTGCTGCTAATCTCATTGTGTTACCTGTATAAAAGACACCTGTCCACAGGAGCAATCAAACCATCAGATTCCAAACTCTCCACCATGGCAAAGACCAAAGAGCTGTCCAAGGATGTCAGGGACAAGATTGTAGACCTACACAAGGCTGGACTGGGCTACCAAACTATTGCCAAGCAGCTTGATGAAAAGGTGACAACAGTTGGTGCAATCATTCACAAATGGAAGAAACACAAAACAAGTGTCAGTCTCCCTAGGTCTGGTGCACCATGCAAGATCTCACCTCGTGGAGTGTCAATGATCATGAGAACAGTGAGGAATCATCCCAGAACTACACGTGAGGATCTTGTCAATGATCTCCAGGCAGCTGGGACCACAGTCACCAAGAAAACAATTGGTAACACACTACGCCGACAAGGACTGAAATCCTGCAGTGCCCGCAAGGTCCCTCTGCTTAAGAAAGCACATGTCCAGGCCCGTCTGAAGTCTGCCACTGAACATCTGAATGATGCAGAGGAGGACTGGTTGAAAGTGTTGTAGCCAAATGAGACCAAAATCGAGGTCTTTGGCATCAACTCAACTCGCCGTGTTTGGAGGAGGAGGAATGCTGCCTATGACCCCAAGAACACCATCCCAACTGTGAAACATGGTGGTGGAAACATTTGGCTTTGGGGGTGTTTTTCTGCTAAGGGGACAGGACAACTGCACCGCATCAAAGGGACGATGGACGGGCAATGTACCATCAAATCTTGGGTGAGAACCTTCTTCCCTCAGCCAGGGCATTGAAAATGGGTTGTGGATGGGTGTTCCAGCATGACAATGACCCAAAACACATGGCCAAGGCAACAAAGGAGCGGCTCAAGAAGAAGCACATTGAGATCCTGGAGTGGCTTAGCCAGTCTCCAGACTTTAATCTGATTGAAAATCTGTAGAGGGAGCTGAAAGTTTGAGTTGCCAAACGTCAGCCACCAAACCTTAATGACTTGGAGAGGATCTGCCAAGAGGAGTGGGCCAAAATCCCTCCTGAGATGTGTGCAAAACTGGGGGCCAACTCCAGGAAACGTCTGACCTCTGTGATGGCCAACAAGGGATTGGCCACCAAGTACTAAGTCATGTTTTGTGAAGGGGATCAAATCCTTCTTTCCCTCATGAACATGCAGATCAGTCATCATTTGTTAGACGCATTTCTGCTGAATTTGTTGTTGTATTCTGTCTCTCAGTGTTACAATACAGCGAACATTCGATTTGTAGACCGATCATTTATTTGTGAGGTACGAACATTCAACATCAGCAGGGGAGCAAGTACGCATTTCCTTCACTGTATATAGCTCTGACATATACCGCAGTGCTGTACAGAATTCACTGAGCCAGTCACATCAGTCTCTGCACCAGAGGAGCTTACACTCTAATGCCCCCCACCCCATAGTCACACACTGTTATTATACATTTATATAGCTCTGACATATACTGTGGCGCTGTACAGAGAACACTGAGCTGGTCCCATCAGTCTCTGCCGCAGGAAGTCACTGACTGATATCTGGGGATGGGTTGATGGGCGTGGTGTGACTTGGACAGGGAGGATGGAATTGACAGATTGAGGATGACTGAACCAGGAAAAACCACAATCAGTGCGTCTGTAAACATGGGCGGAGCTCACACTCCTAAAGACGCATTGTAATCTTGGATGCCTCGTTATTGTTTTTATATTCAGTTTATACCATTCAGCCCCAATTGTTGGGGGAGATCATTCAGTAAACTAATACCGGGTTTCTAAATCTACAATCTGTAGCGATATAGACAGGAGAAGACATTAAAACTGGACTCCAGACACAAACAACAAGAGCCACAAAGGATATACAAATCCACTTTGTATGCACCAAATAATTCTGCAAACCCAGATTATACCTTGTAAATGTGGCAGTGACAGAAACACTACATAGCCTGTGCATAGAGAAGAGCTGCAGGAGGGATCCAGTAGGCTCCACCCACTATGGGCTGCCTGCAGAAAACTACAGGAGGGGGGTGGAGACAAAACCAGTCACCCTGCAGAAGGGAAGAGAGCAGCAGTGAGCGGTCTTTATTACAGAAAGTCTCACTCTGGATGACTGAACAGATCTGGAAGAAATACTCAGAGCTCACGGAGATTCAAGGATACGGATGTACATATGGCTCTTGTATTTGGACTATTTACTTCAAAGTAAACATAAACTGAATGGCAAATACTTTGCTAAAGCGCTGAATATCAAAAAGTTATCTTTTTTTTTTTTAATTAACCGCTACCGCAGTGCCGATGCGGGGTAATGTGCCTGTACATCAACTTGCATCGGCGGCTCCTGCGCAGCTCACAGAGCGTGTACCTGGGAGCCTGGAGATCCATGTGATACCCGGACACATGGATCACATTACCGCTGTGTCTGGGGGATCACATGGCCTTGTCCAGTCACAGCAATCACATAGAACTCAATGGGAACCATACCTGTACCGTTATCGCCGCCATACCCCATACCAGGATCCTGATCACCACCATACCCCATACCGACGTCCTGATCACTGCCATACCCCATACCAGGATCCTGATCACCACCATACCCCATACCAACGTCCTGATCACTGCCATACCCCATACCAGGATCCTGATCACCACCATACCCCATACCAACATCCTGATCACCACCATACCCCATACCAGGATCCTGATCACCACCATACCCCATACCAGCGCTCTGATCACCACCATACCCCATACCAGCATCCTGATCACCGCCATACCCCATACTAGTGTCCTGATCACCACCATACCCCATACCAGCACCCTGATCACCACCATACCCCATACCAGCACCCTGATCACCACCATACCCCATACCAGGATCCTGATCACCGCCATACCCCATACCAGCATCCTGATCACCGCCATACCCCATACCAGCATCCTGATCACCGCCATACCCCATACCAGCATCCTGATCACCGCCATACCCCATACCAACATCCTGATCACCGCTATACCCCATACCAGCATCCTGATCACCGCCATACCCCATACTAGTGTCCTGATCACCACCATACCCCATACCAGCACCCTGATCACCACCATACCCCATACCAGTACCCTGATCACCACCATACCCCATACCAGCGTCCTGATCACCACCATATCCCATACCAGCATCCTGATCACCACCATACCCCATACTAGTGTCCTGATCACCACCATACCCCATACCAACATCCTGATCACCCCCATACCAGCATTCTGATCACCACCATACCCCATACCAGCGCTCTGATCACCACCATACCCCATACCAGCACCCTGATCACCACCATACCCCATACCAGGATCCTGATCACCACCCTACCCCATACTAGTGTCCTGATCACCACCATACCCCATACCAACATCCTGATCACCCCCATACCAGCATTCTGATCACCACCATACCCCATACCAGCGCTCTGATCACCAGCATACCCCATACCAGCACCCTGATGTCCGCCATACACCATACCAGGATCCTGATCACCACCCTACCCCATACCAGGATCCTGATCACCACCATACCCCATACCAGCACCCCGATCGCCGCCATACACCATACCAGGATCCTGATCACCACCCTACCCCATACCAGCACTCTGATCACCACCATACCCCATGCCTGCACCCTGATCACCACCATACCCCATACCAGGATCCTGATCACCACCATACCCCATACCAGCACCCTGATCACCACCATACCCCATACCAGCACCCTGATCACCACCATACCCCATACCAGGATCCTGATCACCGCCATACCCCATACCAGCATCCTGATCACCGCCATACCCCATACCAGCATCCTGATCACCGCCATACCCCATACCAGCATCCTGATCACCGCCATACCCCATACCAACATCCTGATCACCGCTATACCCCATACCAGCATCCTGATCACCGCCATACCCCATACTAGTGTCCTGATCACCACCATACCCCATACCAGCACCCTGATCACCACCATACCCCATACCAGTACCCTGATCACCACCATACCCCATACCAGCGTCCTGATCACCACCATATCCCATACCAGCATCCTGATCACCACCATACCCCATACTAGTGTCCTGATCACCACCATACCCCATACCAGCATCCTGATCACCGTCATACCCAATACCAACATCCTGATCACCGCCATACCCCATACCAACATCTTGATCACCGCCATACCCCATACCAGCATCCTGATCACCGCCATACCCCATACCAGCATCCTAATCACCGCCATACCCCATACCAGTGTCCTGATCACCAGCATACCCCATACCAGCACCCTGATGTCCGCCATACACCATACCAGGATCCTGATCACCACCCTACCCCATACCAGGATCCTGATCACCACCATACCCCATACCAGCACCCCGATCTCCGCCATACACCATACCAGGATCCTGATCACCACCCTACCCCATACCAGCACTCTGATCACCACCATACCCCATGCCTGCACCCTGATCACCACCATACCCCATACCAGGATCCTGATCACCACCATACCCCATACCAGCACCCCGATCTCCACCATACACCATACCAGGATCCTGATCACCACCCTACCCCATACCAGCATTCTGATCACCACCATACCCCATGCCTGCACCCTGATCACCACCATACCCCATACCAGGATCCTGATCACCACCATACCCCATACCAGCACCCCGATCTCCGCCATACACCATACCAGGATCCTGATCACCACCCTACCCCATACCAGCATTCTGATCACCACCATACCCCATGCCAGCACCCTGATCACCACCATACCCCATACCAGCACCCTGATCACCACCATACCCCATACCAGCATCCTGATCACCGTCATACCCAATACCAACATCCTGATCACCGCCATACCCCATACCAACATCTTGATCACCGCCACACCCCATACCAACATCCTGTTCACCGCCATACCCCATACCAGCATCCTAATCACCGCCATACCCCATACCAGTGTCCTGATCACCAGCATACCCCATACCAGCACCCTGATGTCCGCCATACACCATACCAGGATCCTGATCACCACCCTACCCCATACCAGGATCCTGATCACCACCATACCCCATACCAGCACCCCGATCTCCGCCATACACCATACCAGGATCCTGATCACCACCCTACCCCATACCAGCATTCTGATCACCACCATACCCCATGCCTGCACCCTGATCACCACCATACCCCATACCAGGATCCTGATCACCACCATACCCCATACCAGCACCCCGATCTCCACCATACACCATACCAGGATCCTGATCACCACCCTACCCCAAACCAGCATTCTGATCACCACCATACCCCATGCCAGCACCCTGATCACCACCATACCCCATACCAGGATCCTGATCACCACCATACCCCATACCAGCACCCCGATCTCCGCCATACACCATACCAGGATCCTGATCACCGCCCTACCCCATACCAGCATTCTGATCACCACCATACCCCATGCCAGCACCATGATCACCACCATACCCCATACCAGCACCCTGATCACCACCATACCCCATACCAGCGTCCTGATCACCACCATACCCCATACCAGCACCCTGATCACCACCATACCCCATACCAGGATCCTGATCACCGCCATACCCCATACCAGCATCCTGATCACCGCCATACCCCATACCAGCATTCTGATCACCACCATACCCCATACCAGCGTCCTGATCACCACCATGCCCCATACCAGGATCCTGATCACCGCCATACCCCATACCAGCAGCCTGATCACCGCCATACCCCATACCAGTGTCCTGATCACCGCCATATCCCATACCAGCATTCTGATCACCACCATACCCCATACCAGCGTCCTGATCACCACCATACACCATACCAGCACCCTGATCACCACCATACCCCATACCAGCGTCCTGATCACCACCATACCAGAATCCTGTTCACCGCCATACCCCATACCAGCATTCTGATCACCACCATACACCATACCAGCACCCTGATCACCACCATACCCCATACCAGCATCCTGATCACCACCATACCCCATACCAGCGTCCTGATCACCACCATACCCCATACCAGCGTCCTGATCACCGCCATACCCCATGCCAGCACCCTGATCACCACCATACCCCATACCAGGATCCTGATCACCACCATACCCCATACCAGCACCCTGATCACCACCATACCCCATACCAGCACCCTGATCACCGCCATACCCCATACCAGCATCCTGATCACCGCCATACCCCATACCAGCATTCTGATCACCACCATACCCCATACCAGGATCCTGATCACCGCCATACCCCATACCAGCATCCTGATCACCGCCATACCCCATACCAGTGTCCTGATCACCGCCATATCCCATACCAGCATTCTGATCACCACCATACACCATACCAGAACCCTGATCACCACCATACACCATACCAGCACCCTGATCACCACCATACCCCATACCAGCGTCCTGATCACCACCATACCAGAATCCTGATCACCGCCATACCCCATACCAGCATTCTGATCACCACCATACACCATACCAGCACCCTGATCACCGCCATACCCCATACCAGTGTCCTGATCACCGCCATATCCCATACCAGCATTCTGATCACCACCATACCCCATACCAGTGTCCTGATCACCCCATACCCCATACCAGCGTCTTGATCACCACCATACCCCATACCAGGATCCTGATCACCGCCATACCCCATACCAGCATCCTGATCACCGCCATACCCCATACCAGTGTCCTGATCACCGCCATATCCCATACCAGCATTCTGATCACCACCATACACCATACCAGAACCCTGATCACCACCATACACCATACCAGCACCCTGATCACCACCATACCAGCGTCCTGATCACCACCATACCAGAATCCTGATCACCGCCATACCCCATACCAGCATTCTGATCACCACCATACACCATACCAGCACCCTGATCACCACCATACCCCATACCAGCACCCTGATCACCACCATACCCCATACCAGCACCCTGATCACCACCATACCCCATACCAGCACCCTTATCACCACCATACCCCATACCAGGATCCTGATCACCGCCATACCCCATACCAGCATCCTAATCACCGCCATACCCCATACCAGCAACCTGATCACCACCATACCCCTTACCAGGATCCTGATCACCACCCTACCCCATACCAGCATTCTGATCACCACCATACCCCATGCCAGCACCCTGATCACCACCATACCCCATACCAGGATCCTGATCACCACCATACCCCATACCAGCACCCCGATCTCCGCCATACACCATACCAGGATCCTGATCACCACCCTACCCCATACCAGCACTCTGATCACCACCATACCCCATGCCTGCACCCTGATCACCACCATACCCCATACCAGGATCCTGATCACCACCATACCCCATACCAGCACCCCGATCTCCACCATACACCATACCAGGATCCTGATCACCACCCTACCCCATACCAGCATTCTGATCACCACCATACCCCATGCCAGCACCCTGATCACCACCATACCCCATACCAGGATCCTGATCACCACCATACCCCATACCAGCACCCCGATCTCCACCATACACCATACCAGGATCCTGATCACCGCCATATCCCATACCAGCATTCTGATCACCACCATACCCCATACCAGCGTCCTGATCACCACCATACACCATACCAGCACCCTGATCACCACCATACACCATACCAGCACCCTGATCACCACCATACCCCATACCAGCGTCCTGATCACCACCATACCAGAATCCTGATCACCACCATACCCCATACCAGCGTCCTGATCACCACCATACCAGAATTCTGATCACCGCCATACCCCATACCAGCACCCCGATCTCCGCCATACACCATACCAGGATCCTGATCACCACCCTACCCCATACCAGCATTCTGATCACCGCCATACCCCATACCAGCATTCTGATCACCACCATACCCCATACCAGCGTCCTGATCACCACCATACACCATACCAGCACCCTGATCACCACCATACACCATACCAGCACCCTGATCACCACCATACACCATACCAGCACCCTGATCACCACCATACCCCATACCAGCGTCCTGATCACCACCATACCAGAATCCTGATCACCGCCATACCCCATACCAGCGTCCTGATCACCACCATACCAGAATTCTGATCACCGCCATACCCCATACCAGCACCCCGATCTCCGCCATACACCATACCAGGATCCTGATCACGACCCTACCCCATACCAGCATTCTGATCACCGCCATATCCCATACCAGCACCCTGATCACCACCATACACCATATCAGCACCCTGATCACCACCATACCCCATACCAGCGTCCTGATCACCACCATACCAGAATCCTGATCACCGCCATACCCCATACCAGCATTCTGATCACCACCATACACCATACCAGCACCCTGATCACCACCATACCCCATACCAGCATCCTGATCACCGCCATACCCCATACCAGCATCCTGATCATCGCCATACCCCATACCAGCATTCTGATCACCACCATACCCCATACCAGCGTCCTGATCACCACCATACCCCATACCAGGATCCTGATCACCGCCATACCCCATATCAGTGTCCTGATCACCGCCATATCCCATACCAGCATTCTGATCACCACCATACATCATACCAGCACCCTGATCACCACCATACCCCATACCAGCGTCCTGATCACCACCATACACCATACCAGCACCCTGATCACCACCATACACCATACCAGCACCCTGATCACCACCATACCCCATACCAGCGTCCTGATCACCACCATACCAGAATCCTGATCACCGCCATACCCCATACCAGCATTCTGATCACCACCATACCAGAATCCTGATCACCGCCATACCCCATACCAGCATTCTGATCACCACCATACACCATACCAGCACCCTGATCACCACCATACCCCATACCAGCGTCCTGATCACCACCATACCAGAATCCTGATCACCGCCATACCCCATACCAGCATTCTGATCACCACCATACACCATACCAGCGTCCTGATCACCACCATACCAGAATCCTGATCACCGCCATACCCCATACCAGCACCCTGATCACCACCATACCCCATACCAGGATCCTGATCACCACCATACCCCATACCAGCACCCCGATCTCCGCCATACACCATACCAGGATCCTGATCACCACCCTACCCCATACCAGCATTCTGATCACCACCATACCCCATGCCAGCACCCTGATCACCACCATACCCCATACCAGCACCCTGATCACCACCATACCCCATACCAGCGTCCTGATCACCACCATACCCCATACCAGCACCCTGATCACCACCATACCCCATACCAGGATCCTGATCACCGCCATACCCCATACCAGCATCCTGATCACCGCCATACCCCATACCAGCATTCTGATCACCACCATACCCCATACCAGCGTCCTGATCACCACCATGCCCCATACCAGGATCCTGATCACCGCCATACCCCATACCAGCAGCCTGATCACCGCCATACCCCATACCAGCATCCTGATCACCACCATACCTCATACCAGCGTCCTGATCACCACCATACACCATACCAGCACCCTGATCACCACCATACACAATACCAGCACCCTGATCACCACCATACACCATACTAGCACCCTGATCACCACCATACCCCATACCAGCGTCCTGATCACCACCATACCAGAATCCTGATCACCGCCATACCCCATACCAGCATTCTGATCACCACCATACACCATACCAGCACCCTGATCACCACCATACCCCATACCAGGATCCTGATCACCACCATACCCCATACCAGCACCCTGATCACCACCATACCCCATACCAGCACCCTGATCACCGCCATACCCCATACCAGCATCCTGATCACCGCCATACCCCATACCAGCATTCTGATCACCACCATACCCCATACCAGGATCCTGATCACCGCCATACCCCATACCAGCATCCTGATCACCGCCATACCCCATACCAGTGTCCTGATCACCGCCATATCCCATACCAGCATTCTGATCACCACCATACCCCATACCAGGATCCTGATCACCACCATACACCATACCAGCACCCTGATCACCACCATACCCCATACCAGCGTCCTGATCACCACCATACCAGAATCCTGATCACCGCCATACCCCATACCAGCATTCTGATCACCACCATACACCATACCAGCACCCTGATCACCGCCATACCCCATACCAGTGTCCTGATCACCGCCATATCCCATACCAGCATTCTGATCACCACCATACCCCATACCAGCGTCTTGATCACCACCATACCCCATACCAGGATCCTGATCACCGCCATACCCCATACCAGCATCCTGATCACCGCCATACCCCATACCAGTGTCCTGATCACCGCCATATCCCATACCAGCATTCTGATCACCACCATACACCATACCAGAACCCTGATCACCACCATACACCATACCAGCACCCTGATCACCACCATACCCCATACCAGCGTCCTGATCACCACCATACCAGAATCCTGATCACCGCCATACCCCATACCAGCATTCTGATCACCACCATACACCATACCAGCACCCTGATCACCACCATACCCCATACCAGCACCCTGATCACCACCATACCCCATACCAGCACCCTGATCACCACCATACCCCATACCAGCACCCTGATCACCACCATACCCCATACCAGGATCCTGATCACCGCCATACCCCATACCAGCATCCTAATCACCACCATACCCCATACCAGCAACCTGATCACCACCATACCCCTTACCAGGATCCTGATCACCACCCTACCCCATACCAGCACCCTGATCACCACCATACCCCATACCAGGATCCTGATCACCACCATACCCCATACCAGCACCCCGATCTCCGCCATACCCCATACCAGGATCCTGATCACCACCATACACCATACCAGGATCCTGATCACCGCCATATCCCATACCAGCATTCTGATCACCACCATACCCCATACCAGCATCCTGATCACCACCATACACCATACCAGCACCCTGATCACCACCATACACCATACCAGCACCCTGATCACCACCATACACCATACCAGCACCCTGATCACCACCATACCCCATACCAGCGTCCTGATCACCACCATACCAGAATCCTGATCACCACCATACCCCATACCAGCACCCCGATCTCCGCCATACACCATACCAGGATCCTGATCACCACCCTACCCCATACCAGCATTCTGATCACCGCCATACCCCATACCAGCATACTGATCACCACCATACCCCATACCAGCGTCCTGATCACCACCATACACCATACCAGCACCCTGATCACCACCATACACCATATCAGCACCCTGATCACCACCATACCAGAATCCTGATCACCGCCATACCCCATACCAGCATTCTGATCACCACCATACACCATACCAGCACCCTGATCACCACCATACCCCATACCAGCATCCTGATCACCGCCATACCCCATACCAGCATCCTGATCATCGCCATACCCCATACCAGCGTCCTGATCACCACCATACCCCATACCAGGATCCTGATCACCGCCATACCCCATATCAGTGTCCTGATCACCGCCATATCCCATACCAGCATTCTGATCACCACCATACATCATACCAGCACCCTGATCACCACCATACCCCATACCAGCGTCCTGATCACCACCATACACCATACCAGCACCCTGATCACCACCATACACCATACCAGCACCCTGATCACCACCATACCCCATACCAGCGTCCTGATCACCACCATACCAGAATCCTGATCACCGCCATACCCCATACCAGCACCCTGATCACCACCATACCCCATACCAGGATCCTGATCACCACCATACCCCATACCAGCACCCCGATCTCCGCCATACACCATACCAGGATCCTGATCACCACCCTACCCCATACCAGCATTCTGATCACCACCATACCCCATACCAGCACCCTGATCACCACCATACCCCATACCAGCACCCTGATCACCGCCATACCCCATACCAGCATTCTGATCACCACCATACCCCATACCAGCATTCTGATCACCACCATACCCCATACCAGCGTCCTGATCACCACCATACCCCATACCAGGATCCTGATCACCGCCATACCCCATACCAGCATCCTGATCACCGCCATACCCCATATCAGTGTCCTGATCACCGCCATATCCCATACCAGCATTCTGATCACCACCATACACCATACCAGCACCCTGATCACCACCATACCCCATACCAGCGTCCTGATCACCACCATACACCATACCAGCACCCTGATCACCACCATACACCATACCAGCACCCTGATCACCACCATACACCATACCAGCACCCTGATCACCACCATACCCCATACCAGCGTCCTGATCACCACCATACCAGAATTCTGATCACCGCCATACCAGCACCCCGATCTCCGCCATACACCATACCAGGATCCTGATCACCACCCTACCCCATACCAGCATTCTGATCACCGCCATACCCCATACCAGCATTCTGATCACCACCATACCCCATACCAGCGTCCTGATCACCACCATACACCATACCAGCACCCTGATCACCACCATACACCATATCAGCACCCTGATCACCACCATACCCCATACCAGCGTCCTGATCACCACCATACCAGAATCCTGATCACCGCCATACCCCATACCAGCATTCTGATCACCACCATACACCATACCAGCACCCTGATCACCACCATACCGCATACCAGCATCCTGATCACCGCCATACCCCATACCAGCATCCTGATCATCGCCATACCCCATACCAGCATTCTGATCACCACCATACACCATACCAGCACCCTGATCACCACCATACCGCATACCAGCATCCTGATCACCGCCATACCCCATACCAGCATCCTGATCACCACCATACCCCATACCAGCGTCCTGATCACCACCATACCCCATACCAGGATCCTGATCACCGCCATACCCCATATCAGTGTCCTGATCACCGCCATATCCCATACCAGCATTCTGATCACCACCATACATCATACCAGCACCCTGATCACCACCATACCCCATACCAGCGTCCTGATCACCACCATACACCATACCAGCACCCTGATCACCACCATACACCATACCAGCACCCTGATCACCACCATACACCATACCAGCACGCTGATCACCACCATACCCCATACCAGCGTCCTGATCACCACCATACCAGAATCCTGATCACCGCCATACCCCATACCAGCATTCTGATCACCACCATACACCAAACCAGCGTCCTGATCACCACCATACCAGAATCCTGATCACCGCCATACCCCATACCAGCACCCTGATCACCACCATACCCCATACCAGGATCCTGATCACCACCATACCCCATACCAGCACCCCGATCTCCGCCATACACCATACCAGGATCTTGATCACCACCCTACCCCATACCAGCATTCTGATCACCACCATACCCCATTCCAGCACCCTGATCACCACCATACCCCATACCAGCACCCTGATCACCGCCATACCCCATACCAGCATTCTGATCACCACCATACCAGCATTCTGATCACCACCATACCCCATACCAGCGTCCTGATCACCACCATACCCCATACCAGGATCCTGATCACCGCCATACCCCATACCAGCATCCTGATCACCGCCATACCCCATATCAGTGTCCTGATCACCGCCATATCCCATACCAGCATTCTGATCACCACCATACACCATACCAGCACCCTGATCACCACCATACCCCATACCAGCGTCCTGATCACCACCATACACCATACCAGCACCCTGATCACCACCATACACCATACCAGCACCCTGATCACCACCATACACCATACCAGCACCCTGATCACCACCATACCCCATACCAGCGTCCTGATCACCACCATACCAGAATCCTGATCACCGCCATACCCCATACCAGCATTCTGATCACCACCATACACCATACCAGCACCCTGATCACCACCATACCCCATACCAGCACCCCGATCTCCACCATACACCATACCAGGATCCTGATCACCACCCTACCCCATACCAGCATTCTGATCACCACCATACCCCATGCCAGCACCCTGATCATCACCATACCCCATACCAGGATCCTGATCACCACCATACCCCATACCAGCACCCCGATCTCCGCCATACCCCATACCAGGATCCTGATCACCACCCTACCCCATACCAGCATTCTGATCACCACCATACCCCATGCCAGCACCCTTATCACCACCATACCCCATTCCAGCATCCTGATCACCACCATACCCCATACCAGCGTCCTGATCACCACCATACCAGAATCCTGATCACCGCCATACCCAATACCAGCATTCTGATCACCACCATACACCATACCTGCACCCTGATCACCACCATACCCCATACCAGCATCCTGATCACCACCATACCCCATACCAGCGTCCTGATCACCACCATACCCCATACCAGCGTCCTGATCACCACCATACCTCATTCCAGAATCCTGATCACCGCCATACTCCATACCAGCACCCTGATCACCACCATACCCCATACCAGGATCCTGATCACCGTCATACCCCATACCAGCATCCTGATCACCGCCATACCCCATACCAGCATTCTGATCACCACCATACCCCATACCAGCGTCCTGATCACCACCATACCCTATACCAGCACCCTGATCACCACCATACCCCATACTAGTGTCCTAATCACCGCCATACCCCATACTAACATCCTGATCACCTCCATACCCCATACCAGCATTCTGATCACCACCATACCCCATACCAGCATCCTGATCACCATCATACCCCATACTAGTGTCCTGATCACCACCATACCCCATACCAACATCCTGATCACCCCCATACCCCATACCAGTATTCTGATCACCACCATACCCCATACCAGCGCTCTGATCACCACCATACCCCATACCAGCATCCTGATCACCGCCATACCCCATACCAGCATCCTGATCACCGCCAAACCCCATACCAACATCCTGATCACCGCTATACCCCATACCAGCATCCTGATCACCGCCATACCCCATACCAACATCCTGATCACCACCATACACCATTTCAGCGTCCTGATCACCGTCATACCCAATACCAACATCCTGATCACCGCCATACCCCATACCAACATCCTGATCACCGCCACACCCCATACCAGCATCCTGATCACCGCCATACCCCATACCAGTGTCCTGATCACCACCATACCCAATACCAACATCCTGATCACCCCATACCCCATACCTGTGTCCTGATCACCACCATACCCAATACCAACATCCTGATCACCCCATACCAGCATCCTGATCACCGCCATACCCCATACCAGCATCTTGATCACCCCATACCCCATACCAGCATCCTGATCACCACCATACCCCATACCAACATCCTGATCACCCCATACCAGCATCCTGATCACCACCATACCCCATACCAGCATCTTGATCACCACCATACCCCATACCAGCACCCTGATCACCACCATACCCCATACCAGGATCCTGATCACCACCATACCCCATACCAGCATCCTGATCACCCCATACCAGCACCCTGATCACCACCATACCCCATACCAGCATCCTGATCACCACCATACCACATACCAGCATCCTGATCACCGCCATACCCCATACCAGTGTCCTGATCACCGCCATACCCCATACCAGCATCCTGATCACCCCATACCCCATACCAGCACCCTGATCACCACCATACCCCATACCAGCATCCTGATCACCACCATACCCCATACCAGCATCCTGATCACCACCATACCCCATACCAGCGTCCTGATCACCACCATACTCCATACCAGCATCCTGATCACCGCCATACCCAATACCAGCATCCTGATCACCACCATACCACATACCAGCGTCCTGATCACCACCATACTCCATACCAGCATCCTGATCACCACCATACCCCATACCAGCATCCTGATCACCGCCATACCCCATACCAGCATCCTGATCACCACCATACCCCATACCAGCGTCCTGATCACCACCATACTCCATACCAGCATCCTGATCACCGCCATACCCAATACCAGCATCCTGATCACCACCATACCACATACCAGCGTCCTGATCACCACCATACTCCATACCAGCATCCTGATCACCGCCATACCCCATACCAGCATCCTGATCACCGCCATACCCCATACCAGCATCCTGATCACCACCATACCCCATACCAGCGTCCTGATCACCACCATACCCCATACCAGCATCCTGATCACCGCCATACCCCATACCAGCATCCTGATCACCGCCATACCCCATAACATATTCCTGATATACTTATCAATTTTCAAATATATATACCGTATTTTCCGGCGTATAAGACGACTGGGCGTATAAGACGACCCCCTACTTTTCCTGTTATAATATAGGGTTTGAGCTATACTCGCCGTATAAGACTACCCCTCTTCCAACACACACCAAATAAAAATGAAAAAACATCAGATTTGATTTCAATATGGTATGCTATTTCAGTATGGTATTCCAATGATGGGGTGCTATTCCTCCCACTGACACCAATGATGAGGCACTACTCCTCCCACTGACACCAATGATGGGGCACTATTCCTCCCACTGATACCAATGATGGAGCTCCATTCCCCCTACTGAACCATCAATGGGGTACTATTCTTCTCATTGATATCATCAGTGGGGTACTATTCTTCTCATTGATATCATCAGTGGGGTACTATTCTTCTCATTGATATCATCAGTGGGGTACTATTCTTCTCATTGATATGATCAATGGGGTACTATTCACAACTACTACGGTCACCCTCTTCTTCCTTCCTATGCTCCCTCACTCACATCTTCAACCTTTCCCCCTCTACTGGTGCCTTCCCCTCCCCTCTAAAGCATGCGCCGCCAATACTAGTATAAATATATAAATAAAAATTCCGGTATCTATAATGTCATTTGTAGATGCCATAACTTTCACATAAATCCAATTAATACACACTTATTGGGATTTTTTTTTTCAGTGTCAGAATGCTCGCCACAGTCCCGCAGTCCCGCTATAAGTCGCTGATCGCCGCCATTACTAGTATAAATAAATAAATAAAAATTAAAGTATTTATACCGCCATTTGTAGATGCTATAGCTTTCACATAAAACCAATTAATACACACTTATTGGGATTTTTTTTTTATATCTGAATGCACGCCACAGTCCCGCTATAAGTCGCTGATATTGCTAGTATAAATAAATAAATAAATAAAAATTCCAGTATCTATACCGCCATTTGTCGATTCTATAACTTTCACATAAAACCAATACATACTTAATGGGATTTATTTTTTTTCAGTGTCAGAATGCTCGCCACAGTCCCGCAGTTCTGCTATAAGTCGCTGATCGCCGCCATTACTAGTATAAATAAATAAATAAATAAAAATTCCAGTATCTATACCGCCATTTGTAGATGCCATAACTTTCACATAAATCCAATACATACTTGTTGGGATTTCTTTTTTTTCAGTGTCAGAATGCTCGCCACAGTCCCCCAGTCCCGCTATAAGTCGCTGATCGCCGCCATTACTAATATAAATAAATAAATAAATAAATAAAAATTCCAGTATATATACCGCCATTTGTAAATGCTATAATTTTCACATAAAACCAATACACACTTGTTGGGATTTTTTTTTTGCAGTGTCAGAATGCTCGCCACAGTCCCCCAGTCCTGCTATAAGTCGCTGATCGCTGCCGTTACTACTATAAATAAATAAATACAAATTCCAGTATCTATACCGCCGTATTCAGAATGCTTGCCACAGCATCGCAGTCCCGCTATAAGTCGCTGATCGCCACTATTACTAGTATAAATCAATAAATAAAAATTCCAGTATCTATACCGCCATTTGTCGATGCTATAACTTACACACTTATTGGGATTTTTTTTTTCAGTGTCAGACTGCTCGCCACAGTCCCGCTATAAGTCGCTGATCGCTGCCATTACTAGTATAAATAAATAAAATAAAATTCCAGTATCTATACCGCCATTTGTAGATGCCATAACTTTCACATAAAACCAATTAATACACACTTATTGGGATTTTTTATTTTTTTTGTTCAGAATGCTCGCCACAGTCCCGCAGTCCCACTATAAGTCGCTGATCGCCGCCATTACTAGTATAAATACATAAATAAATAAATAAATAAATAAATAAAAATGCCAGTATCCGTACCGCCATTTGTCGATCCTATAACTTTCACATAAAACCAATACATACTTGTTGGGATTTTTTTTGTTTTCAGTGTCAGAATGCTCGCCACAGTCCCGCTATAAATCGTTGATCGCCGCCATTACTAGTATAAATAAATAAATAAAAATTCCGGTATCTATACCGCCATTTGTCGATGCTGTAACTTTCACATAAAACCAATACACACTTACTGGAATTTTTTTTTTTTTTTTAGCAAAGACATAATGCAAAATACATTTTGGCCTAAATTTAGGAAGAAATTATATTTTTTTTTTATTGGCTATGTTTTATAGCAAAAAGTCAAAAATATTGTTTTTTTCCCAAAATTGTCAGTCTTTTTTTGATTATAGCGCAAAATAAAAAAAAACGCATAGGTAATCAAATACCACCAAACGAAAGCTTTGTGGGGAATAAATGACATCAATTTAATTTATGTACAGCGTTGCATGACTGCGCAATTGTCAGTTAAAATTAACACAGCACCGTATCGCAGCAAATGGCCTGGTCAGGAAGGGGGGGGGGGGGGAGGAATCTTCTTGAGGGCAAGTGGTTCAACATGTGCAAAGATAGGAGGAGGAAAATGAGACAGTTCCTCCAAATTCAGGACAATTGGGAGCGATGAGGACTCCCAGACAACACCATCTATTGTTCCGGCAGGTGTGTGTGTCCCTCCCGTCTTGTCATCATTAGATCTGCAGCTCAAGGGACCCAATTAACTTTACAACTCATTAACACCATTAAAAGCCGACAGATCACTCACAGGTCTCCATGTCACCTGCCACCTGTGACTTCACCCACAGGTCTCCATGTCATCTGCCGCCTATCACCTCACCCACAGGTCTCCATGTCACCTGCCGCCTGTGACCTCACCCACAGGTCTCCATGTCACCTGCCGCCTGTCACCGCTTTCATTTCATGGGAATTCATGAATAGGTAAGTGAACCTGTTTCTGAGGTCTCAGGTGTCACATGACAGGGTTACACTGGCCTGGTCTCCAATATCTGAATTTTGCCGTCAGGATGTTTACCTTAACTGAATGGCCCCAACTGCCATTTTTATACTTCTTTCACATTTTCTTCATTCTGTGCTGCTGATCTCCTGTGACCTCTTTTCAGCCACTTCCTTCCTGCAGGCTCTATATGATATTTCTCATGGCTGGTTTTCTGATGGTGACAAAAGTGGACCATATCTGTGTAATACATGTACACCCTATCTGAATGGCCATAACTAAATTTTTGAGCTGCTGACTGACTTACTGATGGGTTGGGGGAACTGAGCTGCTGAGCCACTGCTGAGAGTGGGAGCTGAACTGCTGACTGACTTACTGATGGGTTGGGGGAGCTGAGCTGCTGAGTCACTACTGAGAGTGGGAGCTGAGCTGCTGACTGACTTACTGATGGGTAGGGGGAGCTGAGCTACTGAGCCACTGCTGAGAGTGGGAGCTGAGCCACTGCTGGGAGTGGGAGCTGAGCCACTGCTGGGAGTGGGAGCTGAACTGCTGACTGACTTACTGATGGGAAGGGGAGCTGAGTTGCTGAGCCACTGCTGGGAGCGGGGTCTGAGCTGCTGAGCCACTGCTGGGAGTGGGAGCTGAGCTGCTGAGCCACTGCTGGGAGGGAGCTGAGCTGCTGAGCCACTGCTGGGAGGGAGCTGAGCTGCTGAGCCACTGCTGGGAGTGGGAGCTGAGCTGCCGAGTCACTGCTGAGAGTGAGATTTGAGCTCTTGAGCCACTGCTGGGAGTGGGAGTAGAGCTGCTGAACCACTGCTGGGAGTGGGAGTAGAGCTGCTGAACCACTGCTGGGAGTGGGAGCTGAGCTGCTGAGCCACTGCTAAGAGTGGGAGCAGAGCTCATGAGCCACTGCTGGGAGTGGGAACTGAGCTGCTGAGCCACTTCTGGGAGTGGGAGCTGAGCTGCTGATTGACTTACTGATGGGAGGGGGAGCAGAGCTGCTGAGCCACTGCTGGGAGCGGGGTCTGAGCTGCTGAGCCACTGCTGGGAGTGGGAGCTGAGCTGCTGAGCCACTGCTGGGAGGGAGCTGAGCTGCTGAGCCACTGCTGGGAGGGAGCTGAGCTGCTGAGCCACTGCTGGGAGTGGGAGCTGAGGTGCCGAGTCACTGCTGAGAGTGAGATTTGAGCTGTTGAGCCACTGCTGGGAGTGGGAGTAGAGCTGCTGAACCACTGCTGGGAGTGGGAGTAAAGCTGCTGAACCACTGCTGGGAGTGGGAGCTGAGCTGCTGAGCCACTGCTAAGAGTGGGAGCAGAGCTCATGAGCCACTGCTGGGAGTGGGAGCTGAGCTGCTGAGCCACTTCTGGGAGTGGGAGCTGAGCTGCTGACTGACTTACTGATGGGAGGGGGAGCGGACCTGCTGAGCCACTGCTGGGAGTGAGAGCTGAGCTGCTGAGCCACTTCTGGGAGTGGGAGCTGAGCTGCTGAGCCACTGCTGGGAGTGGGAGCTGAGCTGCCGAGCCACTGCTGGGAGTGGGAGCTGAGCTGCTGAGCCACTTCTGGGAGTGGGAGCTGAGCTGCTGAGCCACTGCTGGGAGTGGGAGCTGAGCTGCTGAGCCACTTCTGGGAGTGGGAGCTGAGCTGCTGAGCCACTGCTGGGAGTGGGAGCTGAGCTGCTGAGCCACTTCTGGGAGTGGGAGCTGAGCTGCTGACTGACTTACTGATGGGAGGGGGAGCAGAGCTGCTAAGCCACTGCTGAGAGGGGGGCTGGGCCATTATGTCTCTGCAGGAAAGAGGAGCAGGGTGAGCTGAACCGCTGAGTCACTGCTGGAAGAGGGAGCAAGATGAGCTTGTGAACTTTGAAGTTAATTACTCCACAGTGGCTGCAGCTACAGAGGTCACTGGTTGCCGTGTTTCAAGTTCCCAAAATTTTCAAATGTAAATTTTATTTAGAATGTAAAAACCTAAGTGCCAAAAGACTGGCCACAGGTTCACTTAAATCGCACCCTGTATACAGCCTGGACTCGGGATTCAAGGGTCTACACAGGGATTCATGTGACAACTAGCACAGGTCCTTGCAGCCACTACAAAGCCCTGTACTTCAGCCTCTTGTTAGATCAGGCTCTACACACCGGGTCTGGATTCTCTTCCCACTGGTCTGCTCCTGAAGCCAAGAAATGTATGTAACTGGAAAACCTTTTTTTTACCTGTATGCTTTATCCTAACCTAAGTCTCATGTCTGTGTTCTAGAAGCCTAATAATCCATTATTCCATTTCATAAGATTTCCCAAGGTCGGAGATAACGGCTCGCCGTATTGGATAATATTTGTGTATGTGATTTGGTGTGTGTGAGTAAATACGCTCAATGATTATCTGTAC
>NW_028318589.1:300000-392379 GCF_062004578.1 Staurois parvus | reverse complement strand
TCACATGATTGGGATTGTGTCCATGGAGCACCTGAATCCAATGTTTTGGAGGGGGGTCCAAATAGTTTTGGAAGAGAAAGAAAGAAAGAGGGAGAGAGAGGGAGGGAGAGAGAGAGAGAGAGAGAGAGAAGAAAGGGAGTGAGGGAGAGAGAGAGAGAAAGAAGAAAGAGAGGGAGGGAGAGAGAGAGAGAAAGAAGAAAGAGAGGGAGGGAGGGAGAGAGAGAAAGAAGAAAGAGAGGGAGGGAGGGAGAGAGGAAAGAAGAAAGAGAGGGAGGGAGGGAGGGAGAGAGAAAGAAGAAAGAGAGGGAGGGAGGGAGAGAGAGAAAGAAGAAAGAGAGGGAGGGAGGGAGAGAGAAAGAAGAAAGAGAGAGAGGAGAGAGAGAGAGAAAGAAGAAGAGAGGGAGGGAGGGAGAGAAGAAGAAAGAGAGGGAGGGAGAGAGAGAAAGAAGAAAGAGAGGGAGGGAGAGAGAAAGAGAGAAGAGAGAAGAGAGAAAGAAGAAAGAGAGGGAGGGAGAGAGAGAAAGAAGAAAGAGAGGGAGGGAGAGAGAGAGAAGAAGAAAGAGAAGGGAGGGAGAGAGAGAAAGAAGAAAGAGAGGGAGGAGAGAGAGAAAGAAGAAAAGAAAGAAAGAGAGGGAGGGAAGAGAGGGAGGGAGAGAGAAAGAAGAAAGAGAGGGAGGGGAGGAGAGAGAGAAAGAAGAAAGAGAGGGAGGAGGGAGAGAGAGGAAAGAAGAAGAAGAGGAGGGAGAGAGAAAGAAGAAGGGAGAAAGAAGAGAAAGAAAGAGAGGGAGAGAGAGGGGAGATAAAGAGAAAGAAAGAAAGAGGGAGAAAAAGAAGAAAAGAGAGAAAAAAGAGTTTTTTCAACCAGACCGTCTAATGTAACAGATAGCATACAGTTTTTGGGGGGCCATCTAGTGCTGCACACCAGAGCTGATTACTTCCACAAGTCTGATCGCACCGATACTCCCAGCTGCACAATACAGGACATTCCGTTTTGCACACTAATCAAGCAAATGATTTTAAATTGCATACTTACTCCCTATCAATACAAATCAAGGGCTGTAATATGTCACACTGGCAGTATAAAAACAATCCAAACATACAATACGTTCATCCGAAATACCAAAAGCGGATTTACATTTAACTCTTCGTATACCTTTGACCCTTCTCTAAGCCAATGCTTTCTTTTTTCCACTTTCCACCAGCAGGGGGCAGGTGAAGACAATGCACAGTTTCATGATCATTGCATCAGAGTTCTATTTACATCATCAACAATATGATTTATCAGCAAAATATTTGACAAAAACAACGTTTTTAACCCCTCGCCCTCCAGAGGATTCCCCCCCCCTTCCTGACCAGGCCATTTTTGCGATACGGCACTGCGTTACTTTAACAATTACGCGGTCATGCAACGCCGCACCCAAATTAAATTTACATCCTTTCCCCCCCACAAATAGCTTTCTTTTGGTGGTAATTGATCGCCTGTGCGTTTTTATTTGTTGCTCTATAAACGAAAAAAAAAAAAAAGAATTTTGAGAAAAACAACAATATTTTGACTTTTTGCTATTAAACATGTCCAGTAAAAAAAATTGGAAAAAAAATCAGATTTCATCATAAATTTATGCCACAATGACCAATAATTTTGAGGAAAAAAAACTATATTTTTGACTATTTACCATTAAACATGTCCACTAAAAAGAAGTTAAAAAAAAAAATCAGATTTCGTCATAAATTTAGGGCAAAATGTCTTTGCTAAAAAAAAAAATCCCAATACGTGTAAGTTAATTGGTTTACGTGAAAGTTGTAGTGTTTACAAATGGCGGTATAGATAATGGGATTTTTTTTAATTTTTACCAGTAATGGTGGTGATCAGTGACTTATGGCGGGACTGTGGCAGACATTTTGACACGGGGGGGGGGGGGGACTGACTTGGTGTCACTGACATCCCCAGTGACACCAATACATTGATCAGTGCTAAAAAAAAAGCACTGACACTGTACTAATGGCACTGGGCAGGAAGGGGTTAACATGAGGGGCGATCAAAGGGTTAACTGTGTGCAGGGCGTGTTTTACTAGGGGGCGAGGGGAGGGGGTGTGTGCTTCACTGTAAGCACACTGCTCTAATGGCACCTGTCCTTGATTTAGGGTGCATTCATACCTGACTCCGGTCAATTGCGAGGACCCCAGCAGGGTTGCATGAGCGATTACATGTGAATGGCTGCAAATTGCTGCAGAAGCCGGGGCTTCAATGGGGCTGCCTCCTGCCAGGAACCCCAAAATGGGTTCTCACGTGAATGCACCACTTTTTTTTTTTCCTTTTTCTTTGGTGCAGTGAGCACACTCAAAACCAAACACTGGGTTCAATCAAAAGTGAAGCACACAGGGTGTACACTTGGTCCTCCTCCGAAGAGAGAGGACTCTAGCTCGGGGCGCAGGGACTGGGGTTACTCATGGTCCACTCAGCCGAAATCAGATGGACCCCCTTTCTTCGAGAGGCCTGTCGAAGCAAGGCCAACCCAAGTGCAAGGTGAAGCTTCTCCAAAGGAAGACCTCATGGACAGGGCAGACCCTGACCAAAAGGCCCCATGCCTTCCCTCCACCAAGTCATTTGGGAAAGTCCAAGGACTAGTCAGGGTGAGTAAAGTGCAAACATGCTGTGCAAAAAAAAAAATCAATGACAGCAAGGAGGTTGTCCACATGGGGCCTCGTGATGCAGTGAGCACACTCGAAACCAAACACTGGGTTCAATCAAAAGTGAAGCACACAGGGTGTACACATGGTCCTATCTGAAGAGAGAGGACTCTAGCTCAGGGCACAGGGACTGCGGTTACTCATGGTCCACTCAGCCGAAATCAGGTGGACCCCCTTTCTTCGAGAGGCCTGTCGAAGCAAGGCCAACCCAAGTGCAAGGTGAAACTTCCCCAAAGGAAGACCTCATGGGCAGGGCAGACCCTGACCAAAAGGCCCCATGCCTTCCCTCCACCAAGACTTTTGGGCAAGTCCAAGGACTAGTTGGGGTGAGTAAAGTGCAAATATGCTGTGCAAAAAAAAAATAAATCAATGACAGCAAGGAGGTTGTCCACATGGGGCCTCGTGATGCAGTGAGCACACTCAAAACCAAACACTGGGTTCAATCAAAAGTGAAGCACACAGGGTGTACACATGGTTCTACTCTGAAGAGAGAGGACTCTAGCTCGGGGCGCAGGGACTGGGGTTACTCATGGTCCACTCAGCCGAAATCAGATGGACCCCCTTTCTTCAAGAGGCCTGTCGAAGCAAGGCCAGCCCAAGTGCAAGGTGAAGCTTCCCCAAAGGAAGACCTCATGGGCAGGGCAGACCCTGAACAAAATGCCCCATGCCTTCCCTTCCAAGACTTTTGGGCAAGTCCAAGGACTAGTCGGGGTGAGTAAAGTGCAAACAAAAGAAAAAAACTCAATGACAGCAGGGAGGTTGTCCACATGGGGCCCCACGATCCACAGACAGGACCCTGATTAGTGACCCCACCTGTAACAACCTGTGTTTTGAGAACATGTTGAAAATCCAGAGCATCAGAAACCCAATGAAAAGGTGTGAGAAGGTTCAGATAATCCTCACAAGATCGGGAACTTCTTATTGTTCCATTATCGGTATAGAACCAATATTTGCCATTCTCAGCCCCGGGGAGCAAAGGGCCTTGTACAGGAGGAGAGAACGTACTGTTCCCTCCATGCGGCTCTGCATCTGCTGCTGTGCAGAGAGCTGAAACATCTTTATGGAAAATTTTTCCACGCTGTTAATAATAAATGAGAAAGTGCTTGCCATAACAAAGTTTACCTAATCCTTGGATAATATTGAGTCATCCTTCGAAATGAGGTCACATTAGGGACGACCACACCTTGAAAACAGCTCCGGCGCAAACAAAAATATGTATCTGCTTTGTGTAGGAAGCCACAAAACACTTTGCCTTCGGTATTGTTTTGGCTCTATCAAAGGAGAACACAGTGTTCTGTCTGCTGGACGAGGGTAAACACGGCTTCGGGGTGTTGTAGAGGAGCAAAGAGGCCAGCAGGGGGAGCCAGGGATTCACAGCTGCTGATGGACATCTAGGAACGCTGAACCGGCTAGGAGTGACGTCCTCCCGTAATGTGTCAATGGGTTTGATTTACTAAAGGCAAATAGACTGTGCACTTTGCAAGTGCGGTTGTTCCAGAGCTTAGCACATAAACATCGGGGGCTGATTTACTAAAGGCAAATAGACTGTGCACTTTGCAAGTGCGGTTGTTCCAGAGCTTAGCAAATAAACATCGGGGGGTTGATTTACTAAAGGCAAATAGACTGTGCACTTTGCAAGTGCGGTTGTTCCAGAGCTTAGCAAATAAACATCGGGGGTTGATTTACTAAAGGCAAATAGACTGTGCACTTTGCAAGTGCGGTTGTTCCAGAGCTTAGCACATAAACATCGGGGGTTGATTTACTAAAGGCAAATAGACTGTGAAGCTTCATTTACTAAGCTCCGGAGCACCCGCACTTGCAAAGTGCACAGTCTATTTGCCTTTAGTGAATTAACCCCCGATGTGTGTCTACAGTCTGGATGTAAGCAGTAAAAAGAAAAAAAAAAAAAGGCTGAGGTTGATTTTCTAAAGGCAAATAGACTGTGCACTTTGCAAGTGCAGTTGTTTCAGAGCTTAGCAAATAAACATCGGGGGGTTGATTTACTAAAGGCAAATAGACTGTGAAGCTTCTCTTCATTTACTAAGCTCCGCAGCACCCGCACTTGCAAAGTGCACAGTCTATTTGCCTTTAGTAATCAACCCCCGATGTTTATGTGCTAAGCTCTGAAACAACCGCACTTGCAAAGTGCACAGTCTATTTGCCTTTAGTGAATTAACCCCCAATGTGTGTCTACAGTCTGGATGTAAGCAGTAAAAAAAAAAAAAAAAAAAAGTCTGAGGTTGATTTTCTAAAGGCAAATAGACTGTGCACTTTGCAAATGCAGTTGTTCCAGACCTTAGCACATAAACATTGGGGGGTTGATTTACTAAAGGCAAATAGACTGTGAAGCTTGACTTCATTTACTAAGCTCCAGAGCACCCGCACTTGCAAAGTGCACAGTCTATTTGCCTTTAGTAAATCAACCCCCCAATGTTTATGTGCTAAGGTCTGGAACAACTGCATTTGCAAAGTGCACAGTCTATTTGCCTTTAGAAAATCAACCCCAGTCTCTAATTTTTTTACTGCTTACATCCAGACTGTAGACACACATCGAGGGTTAATTCACTAAAGGCAAATAGACTGTGCACTTTGCAAATGCGGTTGTTCCAGACCTTAGCACATAAACATTGGGGGGTTGATTTACTAAAGGCAAATAGACTGTGCACTTTGCAAGTGCGGTTGTTTCAGACCTTAGTAAATGAGCAGAAGCTCCGCTGACTTTCATCGTCCAATCATGTGCAAGAAAAAAAAAATGTGTTTTTTTAAATATTTTCCTTGCATGTGATTGGCTATTCTTTGCAAAGTGAAGCTTTACCTCATTTGCTAAGCTCTGGAGCAACCGCACTTGCAAAGTGCACAGTCTATTTGCCTTTAGTGGATTAACCCTCGATGTGTGTCTACAGTCTGGATGGAAGCAGTAAAAAAAGAAAAAGACTGGGATTGATCTTCTAAAGGCAAATAGACTGTGCACTTTGCAAGTGCGGTTGTTCCAGACCAGGGGCGGACTGACCATTTGGAAACTCAGGCACTGCCCGAGAGCCCGGGGTCAGTAGGGGGCCCCATGAGATGCCCCTGGTACATTTTTCATAGGCTTTTTTGAGTTTGGGCAAGGACACAGGGGCCCCATGATCCCCTATTGCCCGGGGGCCCCATGAGTTGTCAGTCTGCCCCTGTTCCAGACCTTAGCACATAAACATTGGGGGTTGATTTTCTAAAGGCAAATAGACTGTGCACTTTGGAAGTGCGGTTGCTCCGGAGCTTAGTAAATGAAGTGAGGCTTCACTTTGCAAACAACAGCCAATCACATGCAGGGAAAATTTAAAAAAAAATCAGTATTTTTTCTTGCAGAGGGCTGGGAGGGCCCTTGCAGGGTACATTGTGCTGCTTCCCCCACTTCTCCCCTCCCTTACTGTTGAGAGCTGCTGTCAGTTTCGGGGCCCCATGGGGAGTAAGACTGATACTTCCCCCTTCATCTACTCTATGTATATGTGGCAGCTTACATGAGCGGGAGGAGGAGAACAGAGGGCTTGTTGGGAAATGTTCCTCAGTCAGCCTAAGCCTGAGGGTCCCAGCAAGGGGGGATTCCTGCACCCTCCTCACTTGGAGTGTGCATTGGAATCATCTATGGCCACTTACCTTCCTCTCCATTCCAGTGATCCTGCCCATCTCTTCTACTATGCATGTGTGCCGTGGCCCCATTACTTGCTATGGGTGAGCCATACTCATGGTGGCCTCCATGGTGTGCATGGAGGATGCGGCCAGGATGTCTTCTTAGCAGAGGCTGCAAGGATTTCCAGCATGAGGAGGAAGGTAATGCCGGCCATAGATGGATGGAAATGTAGCCGGTTCAGCAGGGACCAACCGAATTTCAGTCCATCTAAGGCCATTCATGTTCAGGAGAAGTCAGTCCAACGCTCCGCTTCTCTCTAGCGGGACTGTTGGAAAATTGCTGCTCGCTCAGTGCCTGCGGTGCTGATCCGTGTATTCTGACAGCACAGCAGGGAGAGTTCTGACATCCGATGTGTGGGTGGGAGAGTCCGATCAGTTCTGTTCAATCAAACAACCATCCAAAACAAAATGATCCATCATGTATGACCAGCTATAGTTACGGGGGGGGGGGGGGGGGGGGGTTGAAGGATTACTGAAAGGACAACTTGATAAAAGTGAAGTTGTCCTTTTAACATACAAAATCAATTATATATACCTACATACATACATGACATACATATATACATACACACATACAGTACATATATAGACATATGCATACATACATGAATAATTATATATATACATACACACCTATACACATTAATACATACACCCATGTATTCATACATACGTTCATACACACACATACTTGCATATATACATGCATACATATATAAATATAGTACATACATGCATACATACACACATATAATGCATACATACATTAATATATATACATACAGTACATGCATGCATACATATATTCCTTCATACACACATATAATACATACATACACAGATACATACATACAAACGCATACTTGCATACATATATAAATACAGTACATGCATACATATATTCATACATACACACACATATAATACATACATTAATATATACATACAGTACATGAATGAATACATGTGTGTGTGTGTGAGAATGAATATAATACATATATACACAAACATACATTCATACACACATACATATACATACATACAGTACATGCATGCATACATATATTCATACACACACACATATAATACATACATACATTCAGTACATGCATGCATACATATATTCATACATACACACATATATAATACATACATTCATACATACACACAATTATACATACTGTACACACACACACACATATATACTGTACATGCACGCACACACATATATACTGTACACACACACATATATACTGTACATGCACGCACACACTGTACACACACACATACTGTACACACACACACACATACTGTACATGCACGCACATACTGTACACACACACACACACACACATACTGTACACGCACACACACATACTGCACACACACATACTGTACACGCACACACATACTGTACACGCACACACTGTACACACACACACACACATACTGTACACGCACACACATACTGTACACGCACACACTGTACACACACACACACACACTGTACACACACACATACTGTACACATACACACACATACTGTACACGCACACACTGTACACACACACACACACATACTGTACACGCACACACACACACACACTGTACACACACACATACTGTACACACACACATACTGTACACACACACACATACTGTACACACGCACACATACTGTACACACACACATACTGTACACACAGACATACTGTACACGCACACACTGTACACACACACTGTACACACACACACACACACTGTACACACACACACTGTACACACACACTGTACACACACACACACACTGTACACACACACATACTGTACACACACACATACTGTACACACACACACATACTGTACACACACACACATACTGTACACGCACACATACTGTACACACACACATACTGTACACACAGACATACTGTACACGCACACACTGTACACACACACTGTACACACACACACACACACTGTACACACACACATACTGTACACACACACACACTGTACACACACACACTGTACACACACACATACTGTACACACACACACTGTACACACACATACTGTACACACACACACTGTACACACACACTGTACACACACACTGTACACACACACATACTGTACACACACACACTGTACACACACACTGTACACACACACACTGTACACACACACTGTACACACACACACATACTGTACATGCACACACATATTTGACATGTTCATGCCAGATGTGTGAAGCACTTTTCTACCCATGTGACGTGTCTGTGACATACGGGTGATATTACTTTCAGTGTTTTGGGTCATGGCATGATTTATTTCAGTGCATACATCCAAGCCGCATGGAATATGATGGAAGTGACATAATCGCCATCAGGTGCAGGATGGGGTGTGTTCTATAGTTCAGTGTCAGGATGGTACAATCCGTGTTCTGGGAGCAGACACATATATGTCAGTGTGCTGCAGTGAACCCAGGCTGTTTATTAGTTCTCTGGTCTGGAGCGAGGGGGGGGGGGGGAGTTAGGAAAGCAGCCTATTTGCATGGGAGGGTGACACCATATGACGTCACCGACCACAGCTATATAAGGAGGGGGAGCTCTGAAATAGCAGTCAGTCAGTGCCTTGGTTGTGTCAGCAAAAGAAGTCACAGAAAAGTCTTCACACCATCCATTCATATACCGATCTGTGCAATCACATCCACCCCGGCTACAGGAGACTACCACTGCAGCTTGTGGACATTGCAAGGCCAGATATTTCCCTGCAAAGATGAGTACAGGAATGTGTAAATACCCCATAGAGGTGGCGGTCTACGAACTGCACAATTTCTCCATCTCGTTCTTCTCCTCCCTTCTGGGGGCCGACGTCGTCTCTGTTAAACTGGATAACAGGTAAACATCTGATCCCTTTTTACTTTCTGTACATTAAATTACCTTCATAGTGTCGCTGCGGCAATGGGTCTGCAACGAAAAAAAGTCGCCTTTTGTAATATTTTCACATCGCGCTTAGGATTCCAGTCATTTTATTTTTTTATACCTACCCTTACAGAAAATCATTTCACCATCTAAAATCTAAAAATTGTTAACCAAAAGCTGCAAATTGTTAACTAAATGCAGAATTTGTTGTTAAAAATGATGTATTTCAATAAACAGAAATTTAAAAAAAAGAAAAAAAAAAAAAAAAGATGCATCTGGTGCATTGCAGTGAATATTTTTTTTAATATTATTAAATTTTATTTATTTTAATTATATTATTTATTATTTTAATATTATTTTGCATTATTAATATTGTTATTATTATCATGCATTATATTATTTATTATTTTAATATTATTTTGCATGATTAATATTATTATAATGCATTATATTATCATTTTAATATTATTTTGCATGATTAATATTGTTATTATCGTGCATTATATTATTATTTTAAGATTATTATTTTGCATGATTAATATTGTTATTATTATCATGCATTATATTATTTTATTATTTTGCATTATTAATATAATACATTATTATTTTAATATTCTTTTGTTCTATTAATATTGTTATTATTATCATGCATTATATTATTATTTATTATTATTTTGCTTTATTAATATTGTTATTATTATCATGCACTATATTATTATTATTTTAATATTATTTTGCATTATTAATATTGTTATTATTATCATGCATTATATTATTTTATTATTTTGCATTATTAATATAATACATTATTATTTTAATATTCTTTTGTTCTATTAATATTGTTATTATTATCATGCATTATATTATTATTTATTATTATTTTTCTTTATTAATATTGTTATTATTATAATGCATTATATTATTATTTTAAGATTATTAATATTGTTATTATTATCATGCATTATATTATTATTTTAAGATTATTATTTTGCATTATTAATATTGTTATTATTATCATGCATTATATTATTTTATTATTTTGCATTATTAATATAATACATTATTATTTTAATATTCTTTTGTTCTATTAATATTGTTATTATTATCATGCATTATATTATTATTTATTATTATTTTGCTTTATTAATATTGTTATTATTGTGTATTATACTATTATTATTTTTAATATTATTTTGCATATTAGTATCATGCATTATATTCTTCTTCTTTTTATTATTTTAAATAATATTTTGCATTATTATAATCATGCATTATATTATTATAAATAATAATAAAAAAAAATAATAATAATAATTGAGGTTGATGCAATCTGTAACTGCTGCATTATCCCCATTAAAATTAGCAACCTACAACCTCACCGTAATCATATTATTATTATTATTTTTTTTTTTTTTTGCGTTGCAAGGTTGCATCATTACTACCTGTTTACTTATGTGACAACGCCGACATGCCCGAGCTTTGTTACAAAGCCTTCATAAAACCACGGCTGGTCGGTTAGAGCAGGATTTTCCTGGTTTGGACTGGAACAGCGAGACGCTTCCTCCTCCTCCTGGGAGAGGACTGCTTGCTTTGTCTGTGCTGTCAGGTTCAAACCCCTCCGGGGATATGTGCTGCCTCCTCCTGCCACAAGAAAACTACAGAAATCCTGTTATACAACTAGCGATATATTAAGTCTTTTTTTGCACAGATTTTAATATTTGAAAAATTTGAAATTACAATTGCATTAGTAAAATTTTTGTTTTTTGTTTTTCATGTTTACAGCGCTTCAGGAGCAAGCGTGGTGGCGATTGATAACAAGATCGAGCAAGCCATGGTGAGTGTTATCTCGGCCTGCGACTGGTTTTGATACGCCTGCAAAGGTCCCTTTATGATTGGCAGAGAAATAATATGCAAACTATATCATTGGCAATACAGTGAAGCCCACCTGGAGGACACGTTAAAAAAAAAAAATAAATAAAAAAATAAAAAATAAAATAAAAAAGTACCTTTTACAAAATGATGCTCCCATGAAGAGGAAATTTCGCACTGAATACCATCACGGCAAGTGTCCAGACTGCAGAAATGTGTCCCATGATGGTCCAGCCTACAGGCAGTGCCGGGATAAGGTCCTCTAGGGCCCAGGGAAAGCATGTCAAACTGCGCCCCCCCCCCCAGGATGTATGAGCATTATGTGTCAGCAAACACCCCCCACACAAAAAAAAAAAAACAAAACACAAAAATTGAGCACTAATCTGCATGCTTACCCCCAAGAACAAATTCCCCATCCTGCCAGTACAAATTCACCCCGCTGCTGAAATCCCAGCTCCGAAGACAAATCTTTGCCCCCCCCCCCCTATTCCCAAAAGCGTCCCAGCACAACTTAATCCCTCCCCCCCCCCAAAAAAAAAATCACCCCTCCTTGCACATCCTCTACCCCTCAAATTTCCCCTCTGAGCACACATCTCCCCCGCCGCTCCAAATCCCTCCTCCAAACACAAATTCCCCCCAATCCCCTCCCTCCCCAGCACAAATCCTCCCTCCAAATTTCCCCTCCTAGCACAATTTCCTCCCCCCCCAAACAAAAATTTCCCCTACTAGCACAAATCCCCCCCCCCAAATTTCCCCTACTAGCACAAATCCCCCCCTCCAAAGAAAAATTTCCCCTACTAGCACAAATCCCCCCCCCCCCTCCCCACCAAAGAAAAATTTCCCCTACTAGCACAATTTTCCCCCCCAACAAAAATTTCCCCTACTAGCACAATCCCCCCCCCCCCCTACCATATTATCTCTTCTAGCACAACCCCCACCCCCCAAATCCCCCCTCCTAGCGAAAATCCTCTTCCCCCATCCCAACACAGACCCCCCCTAAATCACCGTTCCTAGCACACCCTTCTAAATCTCTCTCTCTAAAGCAATTCATACCCCATGCTGCCCCCTTAATTCCCCCTCTCAACACAAATCTCCTCCCCCTCCATCTCCTCGCAGTGCCCAGGGCAGCCGCCCCTCCTGCGCCCCTAGAGGCATGGGGGGGGGGTATTTACCAAAAGTGGGTAAAATCTGGCGCAGCTCTGCATAGAAACCAATCAGCTTCCAGGTTTAATTGGCAAAGCTGAAGTCAGAAGCTGATTGGCTGCCATGCACGGCTGCACCAGATTCTGAGTTTTAGTAAATCTCTCCCCCCTCCCCCCCCCCGCCATGTAATCAGTGCAGAATTTGCTCCTAAGCAATATCAGATGCAAAGCTGGCAGCCCAAGAAGCACTTCCAGCCGAGGTCTCCTTGTTTTTCCCAAAAGACTGCATCCTGTGGCAAAGCTTGTTGCCGGGCAGATTTTTTTTTACCACCCGGGACCTGAAATCTCATTGGACAGGACGGGACTGCAGTGTGAACTGCGGACCGTGGGTCTAGGCCTATGGGAAATCCCATTCCTTGGAGGGAAGCTGAGCAGACTTATGTATACATGGAACAAGAAGTCCTTTTTTTGTTCCCTTTAACCCTTCGCATTTATATACTCCAAACTAATAAAGAAAGATCTTCTATCTGTAATTTATGAATATTTATTATGGGTTTTTTTAAAATGTTCTCCGCTAGTAATATCCCTGGTCTGGATGTTTCATTTATGAATGTTTTACTATATGATGAAAGCTAATTCATGTAATATTCACCTATGATGTCATTGGTGTTATATTAGGGCAGACCTCGCATTCTGCAGTAACTAAGCCCTTTTTTTGAGCTTTCCACTCCCTGATTCTAAAAATCTAAAAGTCCTAAAAAAACCCCAAAAAAGACATATAATTTAGCCTCCAGCACCTGTGCAGGAGCAAACTCTCGTGAGACTTGGCATCCTCATCATTCTCAGGAACCCATGATAGCGCAGAGAGACTCCACTATGGCCCAGGTGGGTTTTTTGGCATTTTGCAGCAACTAAGCCCTTTATCTGAGCCCTCCACCCCCGATACTAAAGTTCAAGACCTAAAACAAAAATAAATACGTACCTTAGTCCCCAGCGTCGGTGCAGGAGCAATCTCTCTTAATTCTCAGGAACCCATGATACCGCTGAGTGACTCTACTTTGGCCTAGGTGGGTGTTTTTGGCATTCTGAAGCAAATAAGCCCTTATATTAGCCCTCTACCACCGTTTACTAAAGCTCAAGACCTAAGAAGGAAAAAAAATACATACCTTGGTCCCCAGTGTCAGTGTAGGAGCAGAGTCTCCTAGTCATTCTCAGGAACCCAAGAGACTAAGCCCTTTATAGTGGTCCTCCACCCCCAAACCTAAATCTCAAGACCTAAGAATGGAAAAAAAAAATACATACCTTGGTCCCCAGTGTCAGTGTAGGAGCAGAGTCTCATGAGATTTGGCTTCCTAGTCATTCTCAGGAACGTATGAGACTAAGCCCTTTATAGTGGTCCTCCACCCCCAAAGCTAAATCTCAAGGCCGAAGAAGGAAAAAAAAATACATACCTTGGTCCCCAGTGTCAGTGAAGGAGCAGAGTCTCCTAGTCATTCTCAGGAACCCATGAGACTAAGCCCTTTATAGTAGTCCTCCACCCCCAAACCTAAATCTCAAGACCTGAGAAGGAAAAAAAAAATACATACCTTGGTCCCCAGTGTCAGTGTAGGAGCAGAGTCTCCTAGTCATTCTCAGGAACCCATGAGACTAAGCCCTTTATAGTAGTCCTCCACCCCCGAACCTAAATCTCAAGACCTAAGAAGGGAAAAAAAATACATACCTTGGTCCCCAGTGTCAGCGTAGGAGCAGAGTCTCCTAGTCGTTCTCAGGAACCCATGAGACTAAGCCCTTTATAGTGGTCCTCCACCCCCAAAGCTAAATCTCAAGGCCGAAGAAGGAAAAAAAAATACATACCTTGGTCCCCAGTGTCAGTGAAGGAGCAGAGTCTCCTAGTCATTCTCAGGAACCCATGAGACTAAGCCCTTTATAGTAGTCCTCCACCCCCAAACCTAAATCTCAAGACCTAAGAAGGAAAAAAAATACATTCCTTGGTCCCCAGTGTTAGTGTAGGAGCAGAGTCTCCTAGTCATTCTCAGGAACCCATGAGACTAAGCCCTTTATAGTGGTCCTGCACCCCCAAACCTAAATCTCAAGTCCTAAGGAAAGGAAAATATATACTTTAGTCCCCAGCATCCATGCAGGAGCAAACTCTCATAAGATTTGGCATCCTTGGCTTTCTCAGGAACCCATGAGAGCATAAAGCGACTTCACCTTTGCCTAGATCAGGATTTCATGATACTATAGGGTTCTTCAAGAGGTTGTTAGTGGTTCCTCTAGGGCAATGGTCTCCAAACTGCGGCCATTTGCTTGCTTTTATCTGGCCCTTGGGGCACGATTTCATCCACTCATTCTATTTGGGTATAATTCCGCCCACTTACACCAATCAAGGGGGCACAACTCCTTTCAATGACACCAATGATGAGGCACAATTCCTTCCAGTGACACAAATGATAGGGTCCAATGAAATCAATGATGGGGCAGAATTCCTCCCTCTGACACCAAACAAATGGGAATTATATTTTTTTTTCCCCCACTGACGTCGGGACCTTTTCTACTCCCACTGGCTGCAGTCCGGCCCTTGTAAACTCTGAAGGACAGTAAACTGGCCCTTTGTTTAGAAAGTTTGGAGATCCCTGCTCTAGGGGTTCCTTGATGGGGTTCCTCCAGGAGTTGCTAGGGGTTCCTTTAGGGGGTTCCTCCAGGAGTTGCTATGGGTTCCTTGAGGGGGTTCCTCCAGGGGTTTCTAGGTGTTCCTTGAGCAATGAGCAAATTGCTGAAAGAACGCCTAGCAACCTCTGGAGGAACCCTAGGATTCTATGGAACTCTGGTTGAGAAACCCCGAGCCCCTCAGTTACATTCCGATTGACACCATTGATCTCTTAGCTATCTATAAGGGGGGATTCTTCCCAATGACCATCACACTAATGTATCATGAGTTGTAGATGCAGTAGATTTTAAAAGGGGTTCCCCAAAACTGGAAAGCTATTTTAAAGGTTGAAAAGGTTGGGAAAGTCTTTACTAGATGAACGAGCCTAAAATGTTTTTTTTTGGGGGGTGGAGATGGGGAGTTGGGGTAATTTTACTTTTAGGTCTTGCAATTTAGGATGTGGGGCTGGGGGCTTCTATATAGCAAGCTACAAGGTCATCTTTAGGTTGCGTAACTCAGGTGAAGTACTTGTTGGTTTGGATTTTTTGTGTAGTTTTTGGAAGTTTTAGTCTCTGTAGGACTCTTTAGAAGGTTATTGATCTCTGTTTGGTGAAGCCCTGGAGTTGGTCATATTAGTGTACAAATTTGACAGTTGCATTGTTCACTAATGTCTTTAATTATTTTGTTCTCTTAGGACTTGGTGAAGAACCATCTCATGTACGCAGTACGAGAAGAGGTGGAGGTTCTAAAGGAGCAGATTAAAGAGCTAGTGGAGAAAAACTCTCAGTTGGAAAGAGAGAATTGCCTGCTAAAGAACCTTGCCAGCCCGGAGCAAATGAAGAAGTTCCAGTCTCGGCTACCTTCTGATGAAACAACAGGAGTGTCAAACCTAGAGTACCTGCATCCATCCCAACCACGCTCAGCAGGATCTGCAGTCTAAGTGGCTCTGTCTATGGAGTGGGCAGAGCCACTGAACTTTTCCTAATCGTCTCCTGCGATAACGTGAGAAAAAAAATGTAATTTTTTTTTCCTCCTCCCTCTTTAAAGTGTCACCTTGGCCTGGAGGGTCGTTGACTAGCCTAAACCTGGCATCCTTGAGTTGTACCAGGGCTAGAGCAAAGGCTTCCTCACAAAGTCTTTTCTTCAACAGTGAGCGAAGCCAACTCATGGACTCTTCCCGAGAAAGAGTGCCAATCAAGAGCGTGCTCGCCCGCTATGGAAGCTGCCTTTCTCGATGTCGGGCGCTTTTTTTATGCAAAAAAAAGGCCAAGAGCAGTTGCTGAAGAAAGACCATGGACCACTTTAAGACACAGTTGGCTAACCAATGGAGTACAAAACCGGGCCCAGGTAACGTCTCTGTTTTTTTCGCTTGACCATGAACCATGTTTGAAAACAGAGAGCGGTCGCCTTTGGGAACAAGAGACTGGTGAAGAGTCATTGCTTCATTGAGTTTTTACAACACGGAAGAGCTTGATTATGCACCTCATCACTTTGCAATGAAAACCTGTCATTAGTTGGGTTAAGCATTTGTCCTGTGAAGTGCTAGTGGGGGGGGGGGGGGTTTCGCTGGCGCCTCCACGAATTTAAAGGGCAACGAAGTGTAGGTTTACACAGATCGTGTTCACTGTTGGATTAGCGGTTGCCATAAGTCTCACTGAAGGCTTGAAATATGCTACATGTATCATGGACAATGTTCATCTATGTGTCTTTCTGTCTTTTTTTATATATATATGTCTAGAGTAGATTCTGTTTCTTGAATTTTCTCTGCTTTCATGTGTCTCCATGCCAGACATGGGCTGACAAAGAGCCTCCCGAAATATGTTCACGCATGACACTTTAAAATCTGGGAAAAAAAACTAAGGACTGTGGACCTTCCACTGAAATATTAATGACTTTCAGGACTTAACATTTCTACAATAATAACCTGATGTGGCTCAATGGAATCAGTATCTTGTACTGTTCAATGTTACTGTCACAGATATCTACATTGTACATAGATTGATGGATTATGCAATAAAACATGTTTTTATATTTAGATACAAGCATGCTTCTTCCTTACAGGCTCAACCTATCCACAATATCATACAATCAGTCTGTGTACACTGTCAGGGCATGTTATAGATCGGCAATTCTCAACCTTTTTGTCCCAGAGGAACCTGTGAAACTATTTTCTGGGGAACCCCTGCTAAAATACCCCTTACATTGTCGTCAGTGGAAAGAATGTTCCTTACATTGGTGATCAGTGGGAAGAATGTCCCTTACATTGGTGGTCAGTGGGAAGAATGCTCCTTACATTGGTGATCAGTGGGAAGAATGTTCCTTACATTGGTGATCAGTGGGAAGAATGTCCCTTACATTGGTGATCAGTGGGAAGAATGTTCCTTACATTGGTGATCAGTGGGAAGAATGTCCCTTACATTGGTGGTCAGTGGGAAGAATGCTCCTTACATTGGTGATCAGTGGGAAGAATGTTCCTTACATTGGTGATCAGTGGGAAGAATGTCCCTTACATTGGTGATCAGTGGGAAGAATGTTCCTTACATTGGTGATCAGTGGGAAGAATGTTCCTTACATTGGTGGTCAGTGGGAAGAATGTCCCTTACATTGGCGGTCAGTGGGAAGAATGTCCCTTACATTGGTGATCAGTGAGAAGAATGTCTCTTACATTGGGGGTCAGTGGGAAGAATGTCCCTTACATTGGTGGTCAGTGAGAAGAATGTCCTTTACATTGGTGGTCAGTGGGAAGAATGTCCCTTACATTGGTGATCAGTGGGAAGATTGCCCCTTACATTGGTGGTCAGTGGGAAGAATGTCCCTTACATTGGTGGTCAGTGGGAAGAATGTCCCTTACATTGGTGATCAGTGGGAAGAATGTCCCTTACATTGGTGATCAGTGGGAAGAATGTCCCTTACATTGATGATCAGTGGGAAGAATGTCCCTTACATTGGTGATCAGTGGGAAGAATGTCCCTTACATTGGTGGTCAGTGGGAAGAATGTCCCTTACATTGGTGGTCAGTGAGAAGAATGTCCCTTACATTGGTGGTCAGTGGGAAGAATGTCCCTTACATTGGTGATCAGTGGGAAGAATGCCCCTTACATTGGTGGTCAGTGGGAAGAATGTCCCTTACATTGGTGGTCAGTGGGAAGAATGTCCCTTACATTGGTGATCAGTGGGAAGAATGTCCCTTACATTGGTGATCAGTGGGAAGAATGTCCCTTACATTGATGATCAGTGGGAAGAATGTCCCTTACATTGGTGATCAGTGGGAAGAATGTCCCTTACATTGGTGGTCAGTGGGAAGAATGTCCCTTACATTGGTGATCAGTGGGAAGAATGTTCCTTACATTGGTGGTCAGTGGGAAGAATGTCCCTTACATTGGCGGTCAGTGGGAAGAATGTCCCTTACATTGGTGATCAGTGAGAAGAATGTCTCTTACATTGGGGGTCAGTGGGAAGAATGTCCCTTACATTGGTGGTCAGTGAGAAGAATGTCCTTTACATTGGTGGTCAGTGGGAAGAATGCTCCTTACATTGGTGATCAGTGGGAAGAATGTTCCTTACATTGGTGATCAGTGGGAAGAATGTCCCTTACATTGGTGGTCAGTGGGAAGAATGTCCCTTACATTGGTGGTCAGTGGGAAGAATGTCCCTTACATTGGTGATCAGTGGGAAGAATGTCCCTTACATTGGTGATCAGTGGGAAGAATGTCCCTTACATTGGCGGTCAGTGGGAAGAATGTCCCTTACATTGGTGATCAGTGAGAAGAATGTCTCTTACATTGGGGGTCAGTGGGAAGAATGTCCCTTACATTGGTGGTCAGTGAGAAGAATGTCCTTTACATTGGTGGTCAGTGGGAAGAATGTCCCTTACATTGGTGATCAGTGGGAAGAATGCCCCTTACATTGGTGGTCAGTGAGAAGAATGTCCTTTACATTGGTGGTCAGTGGGAAGAATGCTCCTTACATTGGTGATCAGTGGGAAGAATGTTCCTTACATTGGTGATCAGTGGGAAGAATGTCCCTTACATTGGTGGTCAGTGGGAAGAATGTCCCTTACATTGGTGGTCAGTGGGAAGAATGTCCCTTACATTGGTGATCAGTGGGAAGAATGTCCCTTACATTGGTGATCAGTGGGAAGAATGTCCCTTACATTGGTGGTCAGTGGGAAGAATGCTCTTTACATTGGTGATCAGTGGGAAGAATGTCCCTTACATTGATGATCAGTGGGAAGAATGTCCCTTACATTGGTGATCAGTGGGAAGAATGTCCCTTACATTGGTGGTCAGTGGGAAGAATGTCCCTTACATTGGTGATCAGTGGGAAGAATGTCCCTTACATTGGTGGTCAGTGGGAAGAATGTCCCTTACATTGGTGATCAGTGGGAAGAATGTCCCTTACATTGGAGGTCAGTGGGAAGAATGTCCCTTACATTGGTGGTCAGTGAGAAGAATGTCCCTTACATTGGTGGTCAGTGGGAAGAATGTCCCTTACATTGGTGATCAGTGGGAAGAATGTCCCTTACATTGGTGGTCAGTGGGAAGAATGTTTCTTACATTGGTGGTCAGTGGGAAGAATGTCCCTTACATTGGTGGTCAGTGGGAAGAATGTCCCTTACATTGGTGGTCAGTGGGAAGAATGTCCCTTACATTGGTGGTCAGTGGGAAGTAATCTTCTTTACAAGCAGAATATCACCTTTATAGACAAGATGATTGTTGTCATGCCGCTGGCTCTGCCAAGTGGCGTTGGCCCTGGAACTACAGAGACACCATTAGATCAGGAACCTTAGATTAAGGAACCTCTACCAAACTCTAAAGGAGGAACCCTGGTTGAGAATGGAATTTATAGACGATAGCTATGATTGCTTGACTAATATTTATCAACATAACAACAGTAAGAGAAACATATCTAGGAAAACTCTGCTGCACAGGCTCAATAACCTCTTTGTGCAGAGAGTACGCAAATATGCGGCCTCTTGGCGGGTGGGCCTTGAGGCTGAGAGGTCACATATTTGCATACTAAAATGTAGACAAACCTGTGCCAAGAGCGAACACCCTGCGGGCTCCCAGCACAGGTACCAGCACCTACTGGAAAGCCTATCGTTACTTGCCAACAGCCAATCCCGGTGGTCAAATGATTAAAAACTCCGCCTCCTTGCATCAGAAACCCCTTAAAGGGCAGCATCGGCGTTAAGGGATTATACACATGTCCCTTACATTGGTGGTCAGTGGGAAGAATGTCCCTTACATTGGTGGTCAGTGGGAAGAATGACCCTTACATTGGTGGTCAGTGGGAAGAATGTCCCTTACATTGGTGGTCAGTGGGAAGAACGTCCCTTACATTGGAGGTCAGTGGGAAGAATGTCCCTTACATTGGTGGTCAGTGGGAAGAATGCTCCTTACATTGGTGGTCAGAGGGAAGAATGTCCCTTACATTGGAGGTCAGTGGGAAGAATGTCCCTTACATTGGGGGTCAGTGGGAAGAATGCTCCTTACATTGGTGATCAGTGGGAAGAATGTCCCTTACATTGGTGATCAGTGGGAAGAATGTCCCTTACATTGGTGGTCAGTGGGAAGAATGTCCCTTACATTGGGGATCAGTGGGAAGAATGTCCCTTACATTGGTGGTCAGTGGGAAGAATGCCCCTTACATTGGTGATCAGTGGGAAGAATGCCCCTTACATTGGCGGTCACACTATCAAAGAACAATTGTAGTTTTAAAGAAATTGCCAGTAAGATCAGGGTACACTTTTATGCAGGCCATACATGGTTCAAATTCCAAACGATTTTTCGTCTGAAAATCGAAAACGTTCGCTCGGTAATCCGATGGTGCCATCAATGATTTTGAAAATCGACCGACCGAGTCATAAAGTTCACCCCATATAACAGGCGAGACTTCTGTTCCTTCCAGATCACGGCTCATTCTTTTTGGAAAAACGATCGTACGATTTGACCATCATTGATTTGAAAGATCGGTTGTTTTTCACGAATTTTCCAGCATGCCCGATCACCGAAAAGGGTAGGAACCGGTGCCACTGACCCACTAACAGAGCGAAAATCGTCCAATTATTCTTGTATTGTATGGCCGGCATTAGTCTCCGGTCACACCGATCTGACTTTGAAATCAGAGCTGAAGCCCCGAGGAAGGGGACGCACTCCCGAAACGCGTCAGAAGACGACTTCACCACCAGTCGGACACTCTGCCATCACGTTGGGCCATCCCTGTGGCTTTACAGGCTTTTTTATGTACCTCATTTTGGGAGTACGTTTTCTGTTTTTAAACTTTTTGAAATAAACCTTGGATATTGCGCTAGGTGTTGGCGCCACCTGCGCGCTTCCTCTCCAGTTTTGGTTGATCTCCCAGTCGGAGGAGGCCTGCATCCCAAGGCTATCACGTCATCGGATTCCCTGGATTCTAACTGGCACTGATCCCTTTGAGGCACTGGAGAGTTAGTGCTTTTAGTCCTTTACCAAGCTCAGCTGAGCAAGGATGCCACCAGCTGCATCAGCTTCCTTGGACACAGTGAGAGGGACTGATGTTGTTCCTCCCGCTGTATGTTGTTCCTCCCACAGAAACTGGAAACAAGGATTTTGTCACTTCTGGTTTCAGTTTGTTTGATCTGCTGCTTCACAAGCCTGGAACGGATTGTAAACGAACAGTTTGGAGGCCAGAGGAGAGATATGGAGTCCCACACACAGAAACAGGAATATTGCTTTTTTTTTTTTTAAGTAGCCTTTTTAAACCCTTTCTTGGTGTCCCTTTAACCCCTTTATGCTGGGGCATATGTGTGCGACAGCAAAAGGGTGGGCTTTAATGCCCACACATGTCACTGGGCAGCCGATGTTTCTTTGCCAAGAGCATGCTTCCAGAAGCTGAATTTAATGTCCCCAGTACAAAAATGTTCCTAAAATGCTTACACATTCCACGCGTGGGGGTCCTATGACCCCTGTGATTGAGCCCTGCGGGTGGGGCAAAACACGTCAGTAGCGTAGCCTGGGAGGAGTCGGGCTGAGAGCCGGGATTGCCCTGTCAGCGTCGGCAGCTACAACCAATTTGCATCACCGGAGGATTATAGGACCATTGCTTGGAGCGGCCCCCGAAGTCTATAAAGCTTCAACATTGTAATTGCACGAAGGGGCCCTATGACCCCTATAAATAAGCCTTTTGGGTGGGATGAAACACATCAGTGGTATGGCCTCGGAGGAGTCAGGCTGAGAGCCGGGATAGGGCCCTCCCAGCGCTGGCACATACAACCAATGTGAGTCAATGGAGGATTATAGGACCATTACTTGGAGTGGCACCTGAAGTCTATAAGGCTTCCACATTGTAATTACACGAGGGGGTCCTATGACCCCTATAAATGGGCCCTTTGGGTGGGATGAAACACATCAGTGATATGGCCTGGGAGGAATCAGGCCTGAGAGCGAGAACAGGGCCCTACTAGTGCTGGAACCTACAACCAATGTGAGTCAATGGAGGATTATAGGACCATTAGTTGGAGTGGCACTTGAAGTCTATAAGGTATCCACATTGTAGTTACACAAGGGGGTCCTATGATCTGTATGACTGAGCCCTGTGGGTGGGGCAAAACGCGTCAGTAGCGTAGCCTGGGAGGAGTCGGGCTGAGAGCCGGGACTTGCCCTGTCAGCGCCGGCAGCTACAACCAATTTGCATCACCGGAAGATTATAGGACCATTGCTTGGAGAAGCCCCCGAAGTCTATAAGGCTTCCACATTGTAGTCTCACAAGGGAGTCCAATAGGCCCTTTGGGTGGGATGAAACACATCAGTGGTATGGCCTGGGAGAAGTTAGGCTGAGAGTCAGGACAGGGCCCTCCCAGGGCTGGCACCTACAACCAATGTGAGTCAATGGAGGGTTATAGGACCAACACTTGAAGCAGTGCCTGAAGTGTATAGGACTTCCACATTGTATTTACACGAGGGGTCCTATGACCCCTATAACCAAGCCCTATGGGTGGGGTGAAATGCATCAGTGGTATTACCTGGGAGGAGTCAGGCTGAGACTCAGGACAGGGCCCTCCCAGCGCTGGCACCTACAACCAATGTGAGTCAATGGAGGATTATAGGACCATCACTTGAAGCAGTGCCTGAAGTCCATAGGGCTTCCACTTTGTAGTTACACGAGGGGTCCTATGACCCCTATAACCAAGCCCTGTGGGCGGGATGAAATGCATCAGTGGTATTATCTGGGAGGAGTCAAGCTGAGAGCCAGGATTGGGTCTTCTTAGCACCGGCTCCTACAGCCAATCACTGGATGATTATAGGACCATTACTTGGAACGGTGCCTGAAGTCTATAGGGCTTCCATATTGTAGTCACACAAGAGGATCTCCTTTGTTGCCTGCCCTCTCTGATTGGTGGATTTTGGTGGTCAAAAGAGAAACATATCGGTGTGACGTGCCGTAATACCATAGAAGCCTCGAGGGTGGAAGAATAAGTTCCGGGTCTCCCTTGTCATTCTCGGAAGTAGATGGCGACCATGGATGAGGCCTGTAGAAGGTTGGCGCTGTCCTTCTGGAAAGAAAGTCTAATTAATGTATTGTCAGGGAGAGCACTGTGATGTCTGTGAGAGTTAATAAACGGTCCTTTTATATCCTTTATTCATCTCAGTACTGCTGATCTCCTGCCGTCTATCTGCATCCACTTCCTTCGATGCCTGCAGAAGAGGCTTCCTGAGCCGACCAGTGTTGAAAAGGCAAATTAGGAAGCCTGTGCGACAGGGTGACAACGCAGGAGAACTATTGGGAGACAGAAACAAAGCGTTGTCACCCTCCAACAGGAGGTGCCTGATCAAGGACCGCCGTGGCAGGATTGCCGCCTGTTGCTAGGAGTTTTTGAAAGAGATTTTAAGATATTAAAAGCTAATAGGAGATTTTATTAAATTCTGATTGGCATGTACTTCACATCTATCCTGTTTTCTCTTCATCTTGCTGTGTGATGTGAATTGCCTCGTTCACCCAACCGCTTGGTCTCAGACTTGTACTTTTCAACAAGCGGTAGCTCTGCTGGGTGGAAATTGACCACAAGAGCGTCAGCAGATGAATATGGGCAGTGAGCGAGGAGGAAATTCGTGAAACTTCAGATCCGTGACTCCACCCGGGCAGAAGAGAGATTGTGTCCTATCGTCTGTTTGTTGTCGGCGTTGTCCTGGTAGCAGGAGGTGACACCCACATCAGAGAAAGAAGAACAGAAAAGGAATGAATGAGCTGGTCCCGGGGATGCAAACTTTGCTGTACAAGACACTGCAGACAGAAAAAAAATAAAATCTCTGGACTTCCCTTCAGTCTTGTATAGTTGTGCCGGTGCCTCTCCTAGGCTTCTTCTGATTTCACTGCACACTGGGAGCTGCTCACAATGTGCATTAGAAGCTGCAGCAAGTCAGATAGAGCTCCGCCTCATTTCCTGGCTGGAGGACATCCAGCATCATCTAGCCTAGTGGTCTCCAAACTGTGTCCCGCGGACTGGATGTGGCCCTGTGCTTGCTTTTGTCTGGTCATGGAGGTACTATTCCAACCACTGACTCGAATACTGGGGCACTATTCCACCCACTGACACAAACAACGGGGCACTATTCCTCCCACCGACACCAATGATGGGGCACTATTCCACCCACTGACACAAACAACGGGGCACTATTCCTCCCACCGACACCAATGATGGGGCACTATTCCTCCCACCGACACCAATGATGGGGCACTATTCTACTCACTGACACCAACAATGGGGCATCATCCTTCCCACTGATACCAATGATGGGACACTATTCCTCCCACTGATAGAAATGATGGGGCACTATTCCTCCCACTGATAGAAATGATGGGGCACTATTCCTCCCACTGACACCAACGATGGGGCACTATTCCTCCCACTGATAGAAATGATGGGGCACTATTCCTCCCACTGATACCAATGATGGGGCACTATTCCTCCCACTGACACCAACGATGGGGCACTATTCCTCCCACTGACACCAACGATGGGGCACTATTCCTCCCACTGACACCAACGATGGGGCACTATTCCTCCCACTGACACCAACGATGGGGCACTATTCCTCCCACTGACACCAACGATGCGGCACTATTCCTCCCACTGACACCAACGATGGGGCACTATTCCTCCCACTGACACCAACGATAGGGCACTATTCCTCCCACTGACACCAACGATGGGGCACTATTCCTCCCACTGACACCAACGATGGGGCACTATTCCTCCCACTGACACCAACGATGGGGCACTATTCCTCCCACTGACACCAACGATGGGGCACTATTCCTCCCACTGACACCAATGATGGGGCACTATTCCTCCCACTGACACCAATGATGGGGCACTATTCCTCCCACTGACACCAGCAATGGGGCAGCATCCTTCCCACTGACACCAATTATGGGGCACTATTCCTCCCACTGATACCAATGATGGGGCACTATTCCTCCCACTGATACCAATGATGGGGCACTATTCCTCCCACTGATACCAATGATGGGGCACTATTCCTCCCACTGACACCAATGATGGGGCACTATTCCTCCCACTGACACCAATGATGGGACACTATTCCTCCCACTGACACCAATGATGGGACACTATTCCTCCCACTGACACCAATGATGGGGCACTATTCCTCCCACTGACACCCACAATGGGGCAATATTCCTCTCACTGACACCAATGATGGGGCACTATTCCTCCCACTGACACCAACAATAGGGCACTATTCCTCCCACTGACACCAACAATAGGGCACTATTCATTCCACTGACACCCACAATGGGGCAATATTCCTCTCACTGACAGCCACAATGGGGCACTATTCCTCCCACTGACACCAATGATGGGGCACTATTCCTCCCACTGACACCAATGATGGGGCACTATTCCTCCCACTGACACCCACAATGGGGCACTATTCCTCCCACTGACAGCCACAATGGGGCACTATTCCTCCCACTGACACTGACGATGGGGCATTATTCCTCCCACTGACACCAATTATGTAATTTTTTTTTACTCCCACTGTCCATCAAGCCTATGGCATTGCTTACTCCCATCGATGCCACGGCATTTTCTACTCGCACTGGCCATAGTCTGGCCCCCTAAAGTTTGAAGCACAGTAAACTGGCCCTTTCTTTTGAAAGTTTGGAATCCCCTGTTTTAGACCTCTGATTTCTCATTAAAGAGAACCTGTCACCACAAAAAAAAAAGTTTACTACAATACAGTGCAAAAAAAAAAAAAAAAAAATTAAAGCTACACCCAAGCAACTACAACCCAACCCCTGGTTCACATCATTGTGACTTGTCATGTGACTTGACAGTTTAAAGTCGCATGACAAGTCGCACCCCACTAGTAGCAATGGAACTGTTAAAAATAGGCGCCACTCAAGTTGCAGTGACTTTGAAAAAGGTTCCCCGTCTTTTATATTATATCAAAAAACTTTTATACTTGATCAAAAATTGGGTAATTTATTGCATTTCTGTGCTCTAAAATTAACTTTATTGTATTTTTTCCTGAAATTTTGTATTTCACAAACCAAACTGCCACTATTTTATTCTCTACGGTGTCTACTTTTAGATATATAAACAATTATAAAGTTTTGAGGGTTTTATTTAATCCTGAGGCCTAAAATAATTTTTTTTTAAAAAGGTGTGCAAAAAATATATAGAAAAAATATATAGAATTTTTTTTTTTCTGCAAAAAAAAAAAAAAAAAATTTACATAAGGATCAGAATTTGACATTGTAATGTCAATTTTAGAATACTTTGTGTATCTTCTGGATCAACTGTGGGTGTAGGATTATAACTTTTTTTTTTTTTTTTTTCTTATGGTTGAACTGGATGGACTTTTGTCTTTTTTCAGCCAGACTAACTATGTAACATAATGTTATGTTGTTAGTGGAATACAGGCGTACCTCGGTTTACGAACACCTCGGTTAACGTACTTTTTGGTTTACGAATGAAAATCCATTAAAAATAATGCCTCGGTTTACAAATTTTTTTCGCAATACGAAGCAAGTTTCCCCAAGATGCATTGCACCTGGGAGGTTTATAGCGCCGGCCCCGTGCCTTTAAAGCGCACTTTATAAAGAGTTTTGAACAGATAAGATTTTTAAACTTTTTTCTGATCTCCGAAACGGATTAATTGGTTTTCAATGCATTTACAAATTTTTTTTGTAATACGAAGCATGTTTCCCCAGGATGCATTGCGCCTGGGAGGTTTATAGCGCTGGCCCCGTGCCTTTAAAGTGCACTTTATAAAGAGTTTTGAACGGATAAGACTTTTGTTTTACTTTTTTCTGACCTCCAAAAACGGATTAATTGGTTTTCATTGCATTTATTAATTTTTTTGGCAATACAAAGCACGTTTCCCCAGGATGCATTGCGTCTGGGAGGTTTATAGCGCCGGCCCCGTGCATGATGGAGTCTGTTGGTAGTACATGGCATCAAGTGTGGAGGTGTTGGATTGGTTTTTGCATTGAGTTTCGGAGCCATTCTGGAAATTTTTAATCATGCCCCTGTACAGTATTTATGCCTTTAAAGTGCACTTTATAAAGAGTTTTGAACAGATAAAAGACTTTTTTTTAACCTCTGGAATGGATTAATTGGTGCAGCACAGTGGCTAAATGGTTAGCCCTTCCGCCTGGCAGTACTAGGGTCGTTGATTCGGATCCCAGCCACGACACCACCTGCCTGGAGTATGCATGCTCTCCCTGTGCCTGTGTGGGTTTCCTCTGGGTACTCCAGTTTCCTCCCACACTCCACCGTGGACACATGAACATCAAGGCTTTTGGAGATACTTTTGTAACCCTTTCCAGCTTCATGCAAGTCAACAATTCTTGATCGTAGGTCTTCTGAGAGCTCTTTTCTGCGAGGCATGGTTCACATCAGACAGTGCTTCTTGAAACCAGTAAAACCAAAACAGGTGTGTGTTTTTTAAGGGCAGGACAGCTGTCAGCAACACATTCAATATCATCACACTGATTGGAGTCAAGGTTGGCTCACTCCTGGCTCCAATTAGCTCTGGGAGAAGTCATTAAGCTAGGGCCTCACATACTTTTTTCTCCCTGCACTGTGAATGTTTACATGTTATGTGCAATTAAACCATGGCAACATCTAATGTTTGTGTAGTATTATGTTCAGCAGACTGTGTTCTTCTATTGTTGTGACTTAGATGACGTTCAGAACACATTTTATGCCCAATTCATGCAAAACTCCACGTAATCCCAAGGGGTTCACATACTTTTTCTTGCAACTGTATGTATGAATGTAAGCTAGGGACCTTAGATTGTGCGCCCCTTGAGGGTTAGGGACTGATGTGAATGTACTATATATATATATATATATATATATATATATATATATATATATATATATATATATACAGCGCTGTGTAAATTTACAGTGCTATATAAGTACCTGAAATAAAAAAAGAACATTGGTGTTCAGTGTATTCCTATAGGAAACCGCGTTTTGGTTTACGAATTTTTCGCAATACGAAACATCCCGGAGAACGCATTAAAATCATAAGTCGAGGTACGCCTGTATATGGATTTTATAGTACATGACTGGCATTTTCTAGGAAAGCCCTCAGCCGTGGGAAGTAGTCGGTGAATCAGCACCTTACTTCTTATTTCCATGCCTAGAGATCAGATTTGAGACATGGCGTCTGCTTTGTTGGTTTTTTGCTTCCATGGTTACAGGATGCAATACTTTCCACTAATCACTTCATCACCCATTGTACTAAAAGCAGTAACATTGCTGTACAGACTGCGGGTTTGTTTGTGTTCCCAGCTATACATCAGAAGCCTGCAGCCCTTCTGCCTAGTCAGTGCTTAATTAGCCTAGTCTATGGAAGTGGCGGGTTCTATAGGAAGGCATGTGAAAAACAACTGCTCCTGGTAACCATTATCTTTTACAGATCTTCAAAGAATCTTGTGGAACTGGAAACAGTGCAGTGAAGGGCAACAACATTACCAAAAGTCATGGAGGAGCTCAGCTATGAGGAAGGGTAACAGAAATGAATTTATTCTCCCTTGGGAACAAGAAATTATAAGTGGGTGGTGGGCTTGGGTTTGCTCAGAACCCTGGTATCCCAACCTGCAGCTCACGTACAGAAAGGGGCAGGGTTGCTTGTGATATCATGGACCTAATATGGGCACATGTCAGCCAAGGCAGCTTGCCAATGGACATGTGTTTGTGGCACCCTGCAAAAAATAGTGTATGCACCAACCAGAGGAATGTGGCTAATAGCTAATAGGCAGCACAGTGGCTAAATGGTTAGCACTTCCGCCTGGCAGTACTCTGGTTGCTGGTTCTAAATCCCAGCCACGGCACCACCTGCCTGGAGTTTGCATGTTCTCCCTGTGCCTGCGTGGGTTTCCTCCTGGTACTCTGGTTTCCTACCAGACTCCGAAGACATGCTGGTAGGTTAATTGGCTCCTGTCTAAATTGGCCCTAGTATGAATGTGAGAGTTAGGGACTTTAGATTGTATGCCCCTTGAGGGTTAGGGACTGATGTGAATGTACAATATATATGTAAATTGACGGCGCTATATAAGTACCTGAAATAAAATAAAAAAAATAAATATCTGCAACTCCTCTAATCAGAACACTGCACAAAGTACAAGGCCAGCCTTGTGTACTGCTGCCAAACAACTAACCAATGAACCAACTCCTAACAAAAAAAATTTGTGACCAGCAAACCTAACTTCTAATCAACCAACCCAAACAAAATTCTAATCAACCAACAAATCTAACCAAACAAACTTCTAATAAACTAACCAAACGTCTAATCAACCTAACAAACCTAACCAAACAAACAAATTTCTAACTAACCAGCAAACCAACCAGCCAACAAATCTAACCAAACTTCTAATCAACCAACTAAACAAACTTCTAGCCAACCAACAAACCTAACAAATTTCTAACTATCCCCGCCAACAAACCTAACCAAACAAACTTCTAATCAACCAGCCAACAAACCTAACCAAACAAACTTCTAATCAACCAACCAACAAACCTAACCAAACAAACTTCTAAATCAACCAACCAACAAACTTAACCAAACTTCTTACCAACCATCCAATCAACAATCCTAGCCAAACTAACTTCTATTCAACCAACATAACGAAACAAACTTCTAATCAACCAACCAACAAACCTAACCAAACAAACTTCTAATCAACCAACCAACAAACCTAACCAAACAAACTTCTAAATCAACCAACCAACAAACTTAACCAAACTTCTTACCAACCATCCAATCAACAATCCTAGCCAAACTAACTTCTATTCAACCAACATAACGAAACAAACTTCTAATCAACCAACCAACCAGCAAACCCAGCAAAACAAACTTCTAACAAACCAACCAAACTTATAACCAAACAACAAGCCTAACGAAACAAAACTTCTAATGAACCAACCAACAAACCCAAGCAAACAAAATTCTTACCAACCATCCAATCAACAAACCTAACCAAACAAAACTATTTAGCAACCAACCAACAAACCTAACAAAGCGAACTTGTAATCAACCAACCAGCAAACCTAGCCAAACAAACTTCTAAACAACCAACCAAACAACAACAAACCTGACAGGAATCCGCGCATGCGCAGTAGGAGCCGCGGGCGCGCCCTGGGCGGCCAATGACAGCCAGGGGCGCGTCCTGGGCGGCCAATGACAGTGCAGGGCACGATATTTAAAGATGCCCTGCACTGTCACAGGTTGCCGCAAGGTCTGATCTGTAACCTGAGTTCCTGTGCCCTGTGATTGTTGACCCGGATTGTTTGACCTCTCTGCCTGCTCCAGCTCTGACCCGGATTGTTCTGACTACGCTGCCTTCTCCTATCCTGACCCCCGGCTTGTTTGACCATTCTGCGGACTGACTACATTACTGACCCTGCGTGTGACCTGACAACTCTCTGCCTGCCGACTCTGTACCTCACCGTCCCCCACGGTGACAACCGCCTGTTTATTCTGCCTGGTCCTGCCGGCCTCCTCACATCTGGCTCTCTTCTGGTGTACACACATCCCCGGAGGTTCCCTCTGCCACTGGTGGGATTGCTCGGAGGTCGTGACCTGGTCCTGGTTCTGCTCCAAGTCCATCCCCACCATCAGGTGCCCTGGTGAAAACGCAGACCGGGACTTAGACTCCACGCTTCGGGTAATTCTGTCAAGTGGGCTGCCAGAGGCACCACCTGGCGGATCCGTAACACATATACAGTAGATAAAAGCATGCAGAGCTTATCGGGTATATAGTTACCCTTACTGCCAAGGGTAATAGGCAGTAAGTGCTGCTAGGCAACTATTTTTTTTCTAATTAATGAGGGGTTCTGCCTAGTGGCACCTCCTGGACAGTTTGCAGTAAGTGTAGGTGGGAGGTGTTGAATTCAAACTTGGTTTGGTTTCTCAGTAGGAAGTCTGTACTGAAGAGTGTGAGATCTCTGGTTAGGCAGCTTTCTAACACAAATGTGGTTCTGAAGGCCTACACAACCATCTGCTGAAGTGTGCTTTCGGAATAAAGGCGGCTGTTTGTTTCTGGGTTGAATCAAACTCTTATTAACCCATATGAGTCCAACACTCTACAAATGGGGTCCTGAAGGCCTACACAACCATCTGCTGAAGTGTGCTTTCGGAATAAAAGGCGACTGTTTGTTTCGGGGTTGAATCAAACTCTTATTAACCCATATGAGTCCAACACTCTACAAATGGGGTCCTGAAGGTCTATACAACCAGTTGCTGAAGCGTGCTTTTGGAATAAAAGCGAATGTTTATCCCTGAGTTGAATCAACCTTCTGTTACCCCATACAAGTCCAGCACTCTACAAATGTGGTCCTGAAGGCCTACACAACCCTTTGCCGAAGCGTGCTTTAGAGCCAGTTTGTTACTGAGTTGATCAACCATCTATTAACCAATACAAGTCCAACCCTCCAGATGATGGGAAGACCCTGCTGCCCTCAAAACATGTTGGCTTGTTGTCTTCAGATGTCAGTGATGACATTGTTACTCTTCAACTCTTAAACCTTTGCTGTGGTGATTTTGTCTTTCCTAAACTTTCAGACTTTCTGGACAGCGAGAGCACACAGGTGACTCCAGATCAGGGGCGGGCTGACCATTTAGAAACTCGGGCACTGCCCGAGGGCCCGGGGTCAGTAGGGGACCCCATGAAATGCCCCTGGTACCTTTTTCATTGGCTTTTTTGAGTTTGGGCAAGGACACAGGGGCCCCATGATTCCCTATTGCCTGGGGCCCCATGAGTTGTCAGTCCGCCCCTGATTAGTCCCCTATAAATCATTCCTTTTACCGCCACCGCCATACACCTTACATCCATGGTGGCGGGGGGGGTACACACAGTTTTAGTGGCTGCAGCCACTGGAAGTGTGTGTAAACCTGACAAGCCAACTGTTGGCTGTAGGATGGAAGTGATCGGGTGGCTGTGCAGCCGCTCCATCACATCTACATCCCCCCTGAAGTCTCAGTTCCTGCTCCCATGCACACCATGCTTCCCAGAAGGGAATAAGCTGCTGATTTGCTGATGGGAGGCGGAAGCAGGAGGGGATAAGCTCTGGGACCTGCATGGCAGATGCTGCCAGGTAGAGGGGAGGGAGATCAGCAAACGTTCATTCACTGATCTCCTCTTCCTGTTGTAAAATATCACTTCCGGATCCTGATGTCACTTCCCTCAGCCAGTATGGCCGGGGAAAAAAGCTATCTGCCCTCCATTGGTTGATTGGTATGTTTGTCTGCCTCTGTCCATGAACGCTCCTGTTTATTTCTATGTGGCAGAGCTCCAGTTATAGAAAACACTTCTCTATATTAAAGCAGAACTTGAAGATTTGCTCCCCCTCACAACCCTCATCTAAACCCGTCCCCCAAGGACCCCCTGGTATTCATTATGCCAACTGACAGGTAAAGTGAATCAAATTGATTCTCTCATTACAATGGCACCTGAAAGTGGGTGGGATATATTAGGCAACAAGTGAACATGTTGCCCCTGAAGTTGAGGTGTGAAAAGCAAAAAAATTTGGTAAAATGTAGAGAGTTTAAGGGACTTTGATAAAAGACTAAATTGTAATGGCTAGATGACTAAGTCGGAGCAACTCCAAAACTGCCCCTGGCACCTTTTTCATGGGCTTTTTTGAGTTTGGGCAAGGACACAGGTGCCCCATGATCCCCTATTGCCCGGGATCCAGATCCAGATCCATGGCTGCATTCAGACTAAACCTTGAGTTGGTGTTAGGCAAGTCATGAAATGCCTTTTTTGGGTACAGGTCAAAAAAAAAAAAATGTTGTTAGCCGGCTTTTGGTCCATTTTAGACCACCATTGTTCTACACCCAAGTGGTATCAACCAATAAAACCCGCAGGGTGAATAGGAACCCTTCTCTCTCACATCCATGTCATGCTCAAACCTAAGGAGGAACCCTTTTCACCCTATTACATTACTACAGTCTACACTGAATATTGCTATCACCATTTCTAAACCAACCACAAGACATGAAGGGACTTCCATTATACTCAAAACCCGAGTTTAAAGTTTTGCTATAAACTGGCAAGACTGTCTTCAGATGCATCACGTGTGCACAGCCTTCCGGAACGAACTGTCCCCATCAATGATGTGGTTTGTGGTTACATCTTAAATTCCTTTAGTTTTGCAGGAAATAATGTAATCACTAAAAAAGGTTAGTACTGTACTTATTTTTATCGAAAACACGCATGTCCCCTGATTGGAGCACTCTAGATCTCGTGTTTGTTGCTCAAGTTGCCATAGTGTTTGGGACGAATGCTAGCAACATACATTTTTTGTACATGTCTGTTTTTATTAGTTTTTGTGCTTCAATTACATTTTTTTTTTTACAAAGATACATTTATTGAATGCTTTTGGAATTCCAGTTGGTTTACCATTCAATCGATTTTTGGAGGTGACCAGAAATGACAAATTAGGAGATCTTGCAGAAATAAAATATTGCTTGATTCAAAACACTCAAAAAAAAAAAAAAAAAAGTAAAAAACATCCCATCCTACACTATAGGGCTAAAAGCTTTTGACCTCCTGGTTATCACACCTTTATGGCCTTGTTGGACATTCCATTCAGAGAAGGTTTTTATTACCAATTAAACAGCTAAATATGTTCAAAACAAAAAAGATATGCAAAGTCTTACAGTTTATTTTATTTAGCAAGCTGCCACAGCCTGATTAGTAAAGCCTGTCCCCGGTCAGCATGCTGCAGAGGACGCTTGTGGCAGGGGCGGACTGACAACTCATGGGGCCCCCGGGCAATAGGGGATCATGAGGCCCCTGTGTCCTTACCCAAACTCAAAAAAGCCTATGAAAAAGGTACCAGGGTGCATCTCATGGGGCCCCCTACTGACCCCGGGCCCTCGGGCAGTGCCCGAGTTTCCAAATGGTCAGTCCGCCCCTGGCTTGTGGGGTCATAGCTTTCTGTCTGCAAAGGGTTGGCCCCTGCTGATTGGAAAGCTCTGGCTCTGACTCAAGAGTGGGTGTGCTGGATTGCTGCAGAAAGACTACTGCTTCCACACAGAGAGCATGGGTCCTTCTTTTGCAGCAAACTGGCAGGGGCCAGGCTGTGGATTCTGCCCAGCCATTGATCTGGAGTCTTCAGATCCATGTCTGCTGTCATACTCTATCTCTGACTAAACAGGGGTGTGTTGGACCTCTGCAGAGAAACCACTGCTTCCACAGAGAGCAGGGGTCTTCCTAGGCAGCATGCTGTCAAGAGACAGGCTCTCCTGCCCAGGCTGTTGCTGCTTTCTAAAGAAGATGAATAGTAAGACATTGCATGCCTTTGTGCATTTGAATGCTCTGACTGACTCAGCAGGCGATGTTTTGGATCTCTGCAGAGAAACCACTGTTTCCACAAAGAGCAGGGGTCCATCTCTGCAGCATGCTGGCAGGAGACAGGCCTTTCTTCTCAGGCTGTTGCTGCTTGCTAAAGAAAATGATCAGTAAGACATTGCACACCTTTGTTGCACTGGAGAGCTCTGGTTCTGACTCAACAGGGAGGGTGTGGGATCTGTGCAGAGAAACCACTGCTTCCACAAAGAGCAGGAGTCCTTCTCTGCATGAGGAAGGCTTTTCTGTCCAGGCTGTAGTTCCTTTCTAAAGAAAAATGAACAATAAGACATCACACACCTTCGTTGCATTGACAGGCTCTGGCTCAGCACGGGGTGTGGTGGACCTCTGCAGGCAGACTACTGTTTCCACTAGGATCAAGGGTCCTTCTCTGCGGCATGCTGGCTGGTGACAGGCTTTTCTGCCCAGGCTGTAGCTGCTAAGGAAAATTGAATAGCAAGACATTGCTTGCATTTGTTACATTGGAAAGCTCTGGCTCTGACTCAGCAGTGGTTGTGATGGACCTCTGCAGAGAGACTGCTGTTTCCATAGGGAGCAAGGGTGTTTCTCTGCAGCATGCTGGCAGGTGACAGGCTTTTCTGCACAAGCTGTTTCTGCTTTTTAATAAGGACACAAATAAGACTTTGTAGACTTTGCACCTGGAGTGACAAATATTTATTTATCTATTTCAGGTACTTATATAGTGCTATCACTTTACACACACATATATATATTTTGTGGGGGTAGCTCAGGTGGGGGGGGGGGGGGGGGGAAAATCACCTTCCCTGGGAAAAAAGTAGACCACACAGCAGGCTCTTTAAAATCTGACTGGTGGTCAGTTTTATTCAAGGTTTGCAAAAAATATCAAAACAAACAAAAAACAGCAAAATAAACCCTTGCCATCCAGGCACTAACTAAACACAGAACTTTTCCTCTCTCTCAGGTGAAGGGCTTCTCCCTGTCACCCAAATGCCAAACAATACACAAACCCTTTCTTGTTGGTATAACACACTTTCATGCACAACTCTCTCAGGAATGGATCTCTGAGTCCCAGGCCACAAGCAGCTCCTCGCTCCGGCCCTGCCTTATTTATAGCACCTGCTGGTGGTCATCAGTGGACCACAAAATCAGGTCCAAAACCACCTCTGCCCTAGTGGCCCAGAAAACCCGGAGTGGACTCCACCTTAAACTCCCAAGTATGACCGAATGCGAGGAGACACATAGCGTCCATGGATCACCTCGCCGTTCATACTGTCACAATAAATACACACACACATATTATATATATATATATATTTTACATACACATCAGTCCCTAACAGGGGCGGACGGACCATTTGGAAACTCGGGCACTGCCCGAGGACCCAGGGTCAGTAGGGGGCCCCATGAGATGCCCCTGGTACCTTTTTCATAGGCTTTTTTGAGTGTTGGCAAGGACACAGGGGCCCCATGATCCCCTATTGCCCGGGGGCCCCATGAGTTGTCAGTCCGCCCCTGGTCCCTAACCCTCAAGGGGTGTACAATCTAAGGTCCCTAATTCACATTCATACATACACATACTAGGGACAATTTAGACAGGAGCCAATTAACCTACCAGCATGTCTTTGGAGTGTCGGGGGAAACCGGAGTACCCAGAGGAAACCCACACAAGAACAGGGAGAAGATGCAAACTCCAGGCAGGTGGTGCCATGGTTGGGATTTGAGCCAACAACCCGAGTACTGCCAGGAGGAAGTGCTAACCATTTAGCCACTGTATACACTGAAAGTGGCCCCCCCCCCAAGGCAACAGTTTTGGTTCCCCATTCCTTTGGCTGACAGTGATAAGGAATGCAATAGACTCAGAAGTTCCCCTATTTATATTGTTTGATGCCAACAACCTACAAACACATCTTCCCTTGTGAGGTATCGATCTAACCAAATGTGCTCCCCCCCCCCCACACCAGGTTAATGTAGGAACATGAAGGTCAAAGCTGAGCCACCTGCCCTGGTTCTGTCTTGTAGATGATCTGGTTCTGATCCGATTCCAAAACCACGGTACTGGCTCCCTTTTTGTGCCTATAAAAGCTGCCACCCTCCAGGGAAGGCTTTCTGCAAGATCATGGAGTGTCTGTGGGAATTTGTGCCCATTCGGCCAATATAGTCATCTATTCTATTCTTTTGCACACGGGTTTTCTTTTGTTTGTTCATTATTACCTCCTCAAATGCAGACCATGTACAGATGAGCTGAAGATGGGGGAGGGACAGGGGCGGACTGACAACTCATGGGGCCCCCGGGCAATAGGGGATCATGGGGCCCCTGTGTCCTTGCCCAAACTCAAAAAAGCCTATGAAAATGGTACCAGGGGCATGTCATCGGGGCCCCCTACTGACCCCGGGCCCTCGGGCATTTCCAGAGTTTCCAAATGGTCAGTCCGCCCCTGGGGAGGGAGAAGCAACACAGGAAGCCAATCAGTAAAGCTGTAGTCAGTGGTGTAGCGTGGGCAGGGCCAATTAAAGGGGAGGGATTTTGTGCTGGGAAGAGTTGCGCTGGGGGGTAAAATTTTCACTAGAAGCGAGGATTTGGAGGGAGAATTTGTAATATAAGGGGGGATTTGGAGGGAGGATTTGCAATATAAGGGGGGATTTGGAGGGAGGATTTGTTGGATGGAAGGACTTGTAATATAAGTAGGGAATTTGGAGGGAGGGTTTATGTTGGAAAGGGAGATTTGGGGAGAAGATTTATGTTGGAAGGGGGGATGTGTACTAGAAGGGAGGAATTGGGGGGAGGATTTTTGTTGGGAGGGAGGACTTGCACTAGAAGGGAGGATTTGTACTAGCAGGATTTGTGGGGAGGATTTATGTTGGTAGGGGGGATGTGTACTAGAAGGGAGGATTTTAGGGGCAGATGTATGTTGGGAGGGAGGACTTATACTAGAAGGGAGGATTTGAAGCGAGGAGTTATGTTGGGAGGGGGGATGTGTACTAGAAGGTAGGATTTGAGGGGAAGATTTATGTTGGGAGGGGGGATTTGTACTAGAGGGGAGAATTTGGAGGGAGGATTTGTTGGGGGGGGGGGGAGGACTTGCACTAGGAGGGAGGATTTGAAGTGAAGACTTATGTTGGGAGGGGGGATGTGTACTAGAAGGGTGGATTTGAGGGGAAGATTTATGTTGGGAGGGGGGACTTGTACTAGAGGGGAGAATTTGAAGGGAGGATTTGTTGGGGGGGGAGGACTTGCACTAGAAGGAAGGATTTGGGGGAGGATTTATGTTGGGAGGGGGGGATGTGTATTAGCAGGGAGGATTTATGTTAAGAGGGGGGACTTGTACTAGAGGGGAGAATTTGGAGGGAGGATTTGTTGGGGGGGGGACTTGCACTAGAAGGAAGGATTTGGGGGAGGAAAGAGGATATATGTTGGGAGGGGAGAGGGTTTATGTTGGGAGGGGGGATGTGTACTAGAAAGGAGGAATTGAAGGGCAGATTTATGTTGGGAGGGGGGACTTGTACTAGAGGGGAGAATTTGGAGGGAGGACTTGCACTAGAAGGAAGGATTTGGGGGAGGATTTATGTTGGGGGGGGGGGTGTGTATTAGCAGGGAGGATTTATGTTAGGAGGGGGGACTTGTACTAGAGGGGAGAATTTGGAGGGAGGATTTGTTGGGGGGGGGGGACTTGCACTAGAAGGAAGGATTTGGGGGAGGATAGAGGATATATGTTGGGAGGGGAGAGGGTTTATGTTGGGAGGGGGGATGTGTGTGTACTAGAAAGGAGGAATTGAAGGGCAGATTTATGTTGGGAGGGGGGGACTTGTAATAGAGGGGAGAATTTGGAGGGAGGACTTGCACTACAAGGAAGGATTTGGGGGAGGATTTATGTTGGGAGGGGGGGGGGTGTATTAGCAGGGAGGATTTATGTTAGGAGGGGGTACTTGTACTAGAGGGGAGAATTTGGAGGGAGGATTTGTTGGGGGGGGGGACTTGCACTAGAAGGAAGGATTTGGAGGAGGATATATGTTGGGAGGGGAGAGGGTTTATGTTGGGAGGGGGGATGTGTAGTAGAAAGGAGGAATTGAAGGGCAGATTTATGTTGGGAGGGGGGACTTGTACTAGAGGGGAGAATCTGTTGGGAGGGAGGATTTGGGGGAGGATATATGTTGGGAGGGGGGGTGTATTAGAAAGGAGGATTTGAGGGGCAGATTGTTGGGAGGGAGGATTTATGTTGGGAGGGGGATGTTTACTAGCAAGGAGGATTTGGAGGAAGGCTATATGTAGGGAGGGGGGATTTGTGCTAGAGGGAAGGATTTATGCTGAGGGGGTATTTGTGGGGAGTTGGAAGTCGCAGAGAGTTGTGCTGGAAGGGGTATAGGATTTGGGGGTAAGGTAAGGCACAGATTTCCCTACTATCACCCCAAGTTAGGGAGCGCCATACTTGCCTTGCCCCGGGCACTGGCACCCCATACTAGTCCACTGGCTGCAATGCTAACAAGGGACATGCTAATGTAAGGAGAGTGCAGAATGATCATTAAAATTTTTTTTTAGACCCCAGTCACTTAGCATGCGATTGAACATGTGACTTGCAAATCGCACCCATTGTCCGCAATTAAAGCGGTCATACCGATGCAGTTCTGACTTCTTAGGAGCCGGACCGATTTCTAAAGTAACCCATGCACTCCTTGCATAGACACCTAGGCTAGAATACCATCCGACATCTGAAATTGTGCGAATTCACTGCAAGTCGCATGATTTCAAAGCGGGATCAGTGTTCATGCAAGCAGCATGAGAGAATTCAATAATTTTGCAGGCTCTTGCAGTCCCTTTACAGCAGAGCTTAGACCGGGAGAAGGAGAAGCAGCAAAAGTAGTTGTGATGCAGTTGCAAGGAGCATGCTCACAGGAGGAGAGAGCAGAGTGAGCTTATCAGTCTGCTGCTTTAACTGCAGATTTGTAAGTGTTACTGAACCGCAGCACAGGAAAATCAGATCTCCTGCTCCCATATATGTATGTCAACTGTTTGTTTAGCCTTTGAGGACCTATAACCTTTTCTATGATCCTGTGAATTGCGCCCACCCCCACCCACTTTCCTCTGCACTGTATACTTCAATGGCAGTTGAAAATCTTTACATACACAGAGCCGGCTGAATATACAGCGAATGAACTTTTGCTTTAGAAGTGGATATTGGAGGAGTGGAATGTCAGCCATGCTATGACCTTCAGCCATCAGTACAGAATGTTTTCTTTTGTTGTTATCAGTAACAAATTATGTAACCTGTAGCATTGGTGGGACATACCTGACTGATTGTATTCTTTCATGGCATGTTTGAGGAATGTTCCAGATATGTTTTGTCAAAGTGTATCTAAACCCCAGAATGGCAAACAATACATAGGAGCCCTTAGATCTGGAGTCGTTATTTAAAAAAAAAAAAAAAAAAAATTATTTGTTTTTACCTGGAGATCCTGCCATGTATAGTTTGGGACATGATTTTTTATTCTTTTTTTTTTTTTATTTATACCACCAGAAGATATGACATCAGGTGTGCAAACAAGCATGCAAGGTTAGTCTTTGAGGCGTTTCATCCAAGAATTCTAGGGTAACAATCTGCATTCATTATACTGGAATTATAAAGGTGCAGGGATGTCGCCCTAGAAAGGGCCACTACCTACATCCCGGACCCCGCATTCACTATATCCGCTCTCCCCGGACCCTGCATTCACTATATCCGGCCTCCCCGGACCCCGCATTCACTATATCCGCTCTCCCCGGACCCTGCATTCACTATATCCGCTCTCCCCGGACCCTGCATTCACTATATCCGCTCTCCCCGGACCCTACATTCACTATATCCGGCCTCCCCGGACCCCGCATTCACTATATCTGGTCTCCCCGGACCCCGCATTCACTATATCCGCTCTCCCCGGACCCTGCATTCACTATATCCGCTCTCCCCGGACCCCGCATTCACTATATCCGCTCTCCCCGGACCCCGCATTCACTATATCCGGTCTCCCCGGACCCCGCATTCACTATATCCGCTCTCCCCGGACCCTGCATTCACTATATCCGGTCTCCCCGGTCCCCGCATTCACTATATCCGGTCTCCCCGGTCCCTACATTCCCTATATCCGCTCTCCCCAGACCCTGCATTCACTATATCCGCTCTCCCCGGACCCTGCATTCACTATATCCGCTCTCCCCGGACCCCGCATTCACTATATCCGCTCTCCCCGGACCCTGCATTCACTATATCCGGTCTCCCCGGACCCTACATTCACTATATCTGGTCTCCCCGGACCCCGCATGCACTATATCCGCTCTCCCCGGACCCTGCATTCACTATATCCGCTCTCCCCGGACCCCACATTCACTATATCCGGTCTCCCCGGACCCTGCACTCACTATATCCGCTCTCCCCGGATCCCGCATTCACTATATCCGCTCTCCCCAGACCCTGCATTCACTATATCTGGTCTCCCCGGACCCTGCATTCACTATATCCGCTCTCCCCGGACCCTGCATTCACTATATCCGCTCTCCCCGGACCCTGCATTCACTATATCCGCTCTCCCCGGACCCTGCATTCACTATATCCGGTCTCCCCGGACCCCGCGTTCACTATACCCGCTCTCCCCGGACCCCGCATTCACTATATCTGGTCTCCCCGGACCCCGCATTCACTATATCTGGTCTCCCCGGACCCTGCATTCACTATATCCGGTCTTCCCGATCCCTGCATTCACTATATCCGGTCTCCCCGGACCCCGCATTCACTATATCCGCTCTCCCCGGACCCTGCATTCACTATATCCGGTCTTCCCGATCCCTGCATTCACTATACCCGCTCTCCCCGGACCCCGCATTCACTATATCCGGTCTTCCCGATCCCTGCATTCACTATATCTGGTCTCCCCAGACCCTGCATTCACTATATCTGGTCTCCCCAGACCCTGCATTCACTATATCTGTTCTGTGTGTTCTGTAGTTCACAGGGGTCATCATCACTGTGCTGTGCTTGTGCTGAAAAAAAAAAAACCTTCATTTAAACCAAATGCCACACACACATGTCACAGATGTAAGAGAATGCAAGCAAATACCGGCACTGTATTCAGATCCAGAAGTAGCGTGGTGACACCTGGCCTAAACAGTCTCTCCAATTGGCAGGCTTACGTGTTTCGGGGCTGCAACCCCCTTCTTCAGTGCTAAACCAATCCAGAGCCCACACCTTCCTTTATATGCACTCAAAAACACATCCACATCCCATCCACACTTGGCCTGTGCTGAAAGCAGAGCTGTGGGAGGGACCCAACAGACTCCACCCACTACAGAAAACTACAGGAGGGGGCGGAGACAAGACCAGTCACCCTGCACATGGAGAGAGAGCAGCTGTGAGCGGTCTTTATTACAGGAAGGAAAAAAGTCACACAAATCTGGAAGAAACACACAAAGCACACCAAGATTCAAGAAGAAAATACATGATGAATGGAAATAGGCAAGATTTGCTGATCTCCAAGTTCAGCTTTACACAATTGAGCTCCAGATGGTTTTACCTCCTTCATGACCAGGGCATTTTTTTGCTATTCAGCAATACGCTACTTTTACTGGTAATTGCGCGGCCATGCAACGCTGTACTCAAACAAAATTTCTATAATTTATTTCCACACTGATAGAGCTTTCTTTTGTTGGTATTTGTTCACCACTGTTTTTTTTTTAAATTGTATAAGATTTGGAAAAAAAAATTATATTTACTTTCTTCTATAAAATATATCCAATTAAAACATTTTTTTTAAAAATCAAATTTCTTCATAACTTACTTTCTGCTATAAAATTTATCCAATTAAAACATCTAAATTTCTTCATAACTGAGGCCAAAATTTATTTATCTGTCTTTGGTTAAAAAAAAAAAAAATCCCAGTAAGTTTATATTAATTGGTTTGCGTGAAAGTTAAAGTCTCTGCAAACGATGAGATATATAGTGGAATTTTTATTTGTTTATTTTTTTCATACTAGCAGTGGTGGTGATCAGCGACTTATAGTGGGACTGTGATAGTGTGGCAGGCAATCTAACACTAACTGACACTTTTTGAGGACTTCTCAACTGGCACTGTCATCACCAGTGACACTAATACAGTGATCGGTGCCAGGGGCGGACTGACCATTTGGAAACTCAGGCACTGCCCAAGGGCCCGGGGTCAGTAGGGGGCCCCATGAGATGCCCCTGGTACCTTTTTCGTAGGCTTTTTTGAGTTTGGGTGAGGTCACAGGGGCCCCATGATCCCCTATTGCCCAGGGGCCCCATGAGTTGTCAGTCCGCCCCTGATCGGTGCTAATACTGTACACAGTCACTGTATTAATGACACTGGCTGGGAAGGGGTTAACATCTTGGGGTAATCAAGGGGTTAAGCGTGTGCCTAAGAATGTGTAATGTGTGCTGCTTTTTCACTAAAGATCGCTTTGTTTCTTCTGCCTGCAAACACAGAGATCGTTCCCTCTGTACAGAGCCCTATGTTGTTTGTCAGCACAGGGCTCTGGGCTGTGATTGGACACAGCCAATCAGCAGGTCTCAGCCATGAAGCATTGGCCGGGACCTGCTGACCCAGTCCCACTGTGTTCAACCACAGTAGAGACAGCGGGCAGGGTCGCGCGCCCTTCAGAAAGCTGCAACGTACAGGTACATTACAGTGCCAGCTGTCCATCTATAGTATATGTACCGCGGCGGGTCGGCAAGCGGTTAGTTTCTCTTTTCTATTACATTTTCATGTAAAAATGAAAATTGACTAAAAGTCCAGATTTTTGTCTATGCTCCCGATTTTCCTTCCCCGCTGCTGATGGCAGCTCTATACCCATATTTCAAGAATACACACACACACTGTATGTTGAAATGCATTTTTATTGCAAAATACAGTGTATGGAAAATATTTTTTAAAATTTACTTTTTTTTAAATATATTCTTCAGATTTTTATTTTTTAATTTTAACATAAAAAGAGTCATTTTAACATATATTTGTAAATGCATTCCAAAAATGTAGATTTGTATAAATATATGTTAAAATGACTCTTTTTATGTTAAAAAAAAAAAAAAAAAAATCTGAAGAATATATTGAAAAAAAGTAAATTTTAAAAAATACTTTCCATATATTTTGTAACATATAACAAATGAATTTCAACGTTTTATATATATATATATATATATATATATATATATATATATATATATAATTTATTTATATATTTATTTATTTATTTTTAATTTAATTATTATTTATTTATTTAATATATCGAATATGGCCAAAATTGTAGCATTTCAAATATATGTCAAATATATTTGGGAAGAATATTTTAAAAATATATTTCAAATATATTTTTCTTCCATGTGGGTATGCCACATGCATTGGCGGTCAGTGACACCGTAAATGAATTGCTGGGTTTCCAACCATGCTGCAGAATGCTCCATCGCGCTTCAATGGAAAATCCTAATGATGTCCCACTGACAGCATCAGGATTTCCTGCGGAGACCCGGCAGCTATCTCACTTCTGCTCTGCGTCCCCCCTGCAGCAGTGAGTGGCTGCAGTAGGGGTCTGTCGCTAGGATCTGCTTTTGAACTTCGGGGGGGGGGGGGGCTACACCCCACACAGCCACCCTTTAAAACACTAAAGTGGAATTACCATATGTAAAAAAAAAAGAAAAAAAAAAAAGTGCTGACTGGTAGGATTTTTATGATCGAGGAGATCCTATTGGTCTATTCTGTCATAATAAAATCTCCCTGCCTATTTATTACAGGTACTTGTATAGCACTGTCAATGTACACCAGTGCAGTACGCATCGTCATATAACTGGTGTGGTGGTGATCGGGAATAATGACTGGTGACAGCATGTAAAAAGAATACATTTTTTTTTTTTTAAATGCTGTGACCAGAGCAGTGCAGTGTTACCATAATGACAATGTACTACTCTGGGGAGGTGAACAGGATTTTTTTTTTTTTTTTTTACACTACAATTGCATAGAACAGTGATGATCACTGTTATAAGCAATCATTTTTATGAATGACATCCATTCATTGCCAATTTCTACTACTGTAAGGGCTGCGATGGGGCATCCTTACGTTCCTAACACATTACCTCGTCCATATCAGTATAGATGTCCAGAAGGAGATTCTTCCCCATTGAGATCTGATAGGTTTTCAAATTGTTCCTGTCATTTTTTTTGAGCAGTGTATTTTTCAAATCATGCTACTTGAAATATCACCTATGAAGACAGTGCCATAGAAATACATTAGATCAGGTGTGATTTGTAAAATCGCATGCCACACCTGAAGTTGCAACAGTGGGAACCAGGGCTAAAAGGGGTGTTACTTCCCACATGGAACATACATAATTACTTTTTATATGTAAAAAAAAAAAAAAAAAATGTAACATATATTTGTAAATGCATTTTTAAAATATTTTTCATATATTTTGTAATAAACGCATTTCAACAATATATATATTTATATATTATGTTGAAATGCATTTATTACAAAATATATGAAAAATATTTTAAAAATGCATTTACAAATACCGGTATATGTTACATAATTACTTTTTTATATGTAAAAAAAAAAAAAAAAAAAATGTATGTAACATATACCGGTATTTGTAAATGCATTTTTAAAATATTTTTCATATATTTTGTAATAAACGCATTTCAACATAATATAAATGTATATATATTTTATTTTTTAAAATATATTCTTGAGAATGCATTTACAAATATATGCAAAAATATATGTTACAATGACTATCTATTGACAGACCAACAGACAGGGGCCCCATGAATTGTACAGTTATGGGGCCCCCTCTGATATGTACATAACCTAATGCAGCCCAGTGATGAAATGGTCCATTTTAGGCCAGACTAAAGAAAGAAAAAAAAAAAAAAAAAACACCAACCACCATGCATGCTGAAATGCCTTTTTTATACATTACAAAATATATGACAAATATTTTTAAATATATATATTTATTAAATTTACTATTTATAGGCAGAAGCTAAGTAGCATCCTGGGAAGAGTCAGCCAGCTTACTTTACGTCAGGGCCGAGGGCTCTGCAGGTCTGTTCCCTGACACCTCCCCCCTGCTCTTAAAAATTTAGAAAAGTTTCTAGAAGGCAGTGGGTGGAGGTGAGGAGGGGCTGATCTGCATACTTAAGGGATCTTGGCCAATACCCAAGCAGGAGGCTTGGCATGGGGCCAGGTCTCCCTGTAAGTATGAGAGAACCTGATCATCAGGAAGCAGTGCCGGGTGGAGGATGGAGTGAGAGGCTTGAGTGTTGAGCCTGGGAGGGGGCCCAGGGAAGAGGCCTACCTACAGGCAGTTGCTGGAGAAGAGGATCTTCACTGTACCACCATCTCCAAGGGAGGACATCCTGAACAGCAGGGATATAGCCAGCCCAGAGAAAGGCCTGAAGGCAGCCCTCAACCCATGAAGCTATCAGGAGAGGACAGTGTACTTCTACACCCCCTGGGCCAGATAAGGGAAGAGGGCAGTTAGATAGAAAACCCAACTAGCATCTCATCTGGGGCCGCTGTGCTAAATTAGCAGTTTCTGGGCCCCCTTGCCCAGGGAATACACTCCGTATTCATCGTCAGTGAAGACCATGATTCATCTGGGGTCTGAGTAGGTACACCAGGGAGCTGGAATGCTCTTGCAGGAGAGTATTTTTCGCAACATCTGTACATAGTTGCTAAGGAGTTTGTCCTCAAGTTTGCAGTTTCCTTGGGCATCCCGTACATCCTTCAACCCCATCCAAGTTATTAACCCCTTAATAAAAATCACAAAACCAAGCTCAAGGACTGTTTACTGACTCCGAGTGCAAGGTGTGGAAGAAAATGTGTGTTGCCTGGCTGTGCAGAGCTTTAGGGGGACCCAAAACTCAGTGACTCCTAAGGGGGTAGCACTACAGTGTTAAGATGATTGGAGAGGGGGATTATCAGATATTAACAATGAAGTGTAATTTCAAGGCAGCCTGGAAACGTTTAGTTTTCTATCGGATGCAGTATTTTCACTTTCCAGGACAAGGACTGCGAGTAAAGTTCACCTAGAGTCAAACATTTTAGTCACATCAGCAAAACAACCTGCCTCCTAGATATCTGTACATATTATCTACTCTACGGCCTTCTATAGATAATCATTTCAGCTGAAAAATATAACTTTCTATCTTAAGAGCCATAAAAGCAGAATGGTACTTGCAAGCCTGTAAGCAGAAAACATCTTTTGTAAGATGTAAAATGGGAAAAGTACTGATCCGTCTACACTTGATGAACTGGCATCGGCAAAGAATTCTAAGAACATTGTGGACAGCAAGGAAAACAAATACATGGATCCTTCAACAAACCAAGTCCAACCATTCTCCAATGCCCCAGAGGACTAAACTGAACTCAAGTTCCTCCACACCATACTCCTCAAACCATGTCTTGTTGGGGCTGGCTTTGTACATAGGGGCGCAGTCATGCTGGAACAGGAAAGAATCTTCACAAAAAAAAGGTTCCTAAAAGGTTTCGAGGGCACAATTGTCTAAAACGTCTTTTTATGCCGTGGCATTAGCAGTGCCCTTCCCTAGAAAGACCTGAACTCAATCATTTGGAAGGGGGTCCATATATTTTGTCCATATCTTAGTTGTGGTGGTCAAGTGTCAACAAACGTTGGGTCATATAGGTAGGGGTGGCGGTCAAGTATCAAACCTTTTGCCATATAGGTAGCCGTGGTGGTCAGGTGTCAACAAAAAAACTTTTAACCAAGTAGTAGGTGAGATAGTCAAGTGTAAACAAACTTTTGGCCATTTAGGTAGATGATGTGGTGGTCAAGTGTCAAACCTTTTGGCCATATAGGTAGGTGTGGTAGTCAAGTGTCAACAAACCTTATGGCCATGTAGGTAGGGGAGGTGTGCTGGTCAAGTCTCAATAAGCTTTTGGCCATATAGCTTGGTGTGATGGTCAAGTGTCAAACATTGGGACATATAGGAAGGTGTGGTGGTCAACTGTCAACAAACCTTTGGCCATATTGGTAGGTATGGTGGTCAAGTGTCAACAAACTTTTGGTCATATAGGTAGGGGTGGTGGTCAAGTGTCAAGTTTTTGGTCATATACAGTACAGGAAATACGTATTTGCTCCCCTGCTGATTTTGAATGTCTGCCCCTCACAAAGAAATGATCGGTCTAAAAATCGAATGTTCGGTGTATTGTAACACTGAGACAGAATAGCAACAACAAATTCAGCAGAAATGCATGTCTAACAAATGATGACTGATCTGCATGTTCATGAGGGAAATAAGGATTTGATCCCCTTCACAAAACATGACTTAGTACTTGGTGGCAAATCCCTTGTTGGCAATCACAGAGGTCAGACGTTTCCTGTAGTTGGCCACCAGGTTTGCACACATCTCAGGAGGGATTTTGGCCCACTCCTCTTGGCAGATCCTCTCCAAGTCATTAAGGTTTGGTGGCTGATGTTTGGCAACTCGAACTTTCAGCTCCCTCCACAGATTTTCAATCGGATTAAGGTCTGGAGACTGGATAGGTCACTCCAGGACCTTAATGTGCTTCTTCTTGAGCCACTCCTTTGTTGCCTTGGCCGTGTGTTTTGGGTCATTGTCATCCTGGAACACCCATCCACCACCCATTTTCAATGCCCTGGCTGAGGGAAGAAGGTTCTCACCCAAGATTTGATGGTACATTGCCCCGTCCATCGTCCCTTTGATGCGGTGCAGTTGTCCTGTCCCCTTAGCAGAAAAACACCCCCAAAGCAGAATGTTTCCACCACCATATTTGACAGTTGGGATGGTGTTCTTGGGGTCATAGGCAGCATTCCTCCTCCTCCAAACACGAAGAGTTGAGGCCGAAGAGCTGGATTTTGGTCTCATCTGACCACAACACTTTCCACCAGTCCTCCTCTGCATCATTCAGATGTTCAGTGGCAAACTTCAGACGGGCCTGGACATGTGCTTTCTTGAACAGAGGGACCTTGCAGGCACTGCAGGATTTCAGTCCTTGTCGGCGTAGTGTGTTACCAATTGTTTTCTTGGTGACTGTGGTCCCAGCTGCCTGGAGATCATTGACAAGATCTTCACGTGTAGTTCTGGGATGATTCCTCATTGTTCTCATGATCATTGACACTCCACGAGGTGAGATCTTGCATGGTGCACCAGACCTAGGGAGACTGACACTTGTTTTGTGTTTCTTCCATTTGTGAATGATTGCACCTACTGTTGTCACCTTCTCACCAAGCTGCTTGGCCATAGTTTGGTAGCCCAGTCCAGCCTTGTGTAGGTCTACAATCTTGTCCCTGACATCCTTGGACAGCTCTTTGGTCTTTGCCATGGTGTAGAGTTTGGAATCTGATGGTTTGATTGCTCCTGTGGACAGGTGTCTTTTATACAGGTAACAACATGGGATTAGCAGCACTCCCTTTAAGAGACTGCTTCTAATCTCAGCTTGTTACCTGTATGAAAGACACCTGGGAGCCAGAAATCCTGCTGAATGATAGGAGATCAAATCCTTATTTCCCTCATGAACATGCAATCAGTCATCATTTGTTAGACGCATTTCTGCTGAATTTGTTGTTGTATTCTGTCTCTCAGTGTTACAAAACACCGAACATTCGATTTTTAGACCGATCATTTCTTTGTGAGGGGCGAACATTCAACATCAGCCGGGGAGCAAATACACATTTCCTTCACTGTAGGTAGGGGTAGTGGTCAAGTAGGTAGGGGTGGGGTGGTCGAATGTGTGAAACTTTTGGGCATAAAAGGTAGGTGTGGTGGTCAAATGTCAGCAGACTTTTGGCCATATCCTAGAATTGAATGAATGAATGAATACTTGGAGAATCAATACATGGGGACGCTTTCAACTTCAAGACCTAACCCGCGAGTGAGTGACTAGAACCGTGCTTTTGCAGCAGGTTGAATTGTTAGCTAACGCTCAGCCCACATGCAGGATCCCCACATTTTTCCATTTCTTTGCTTATCTACATAATTCTCTACAATGTCTGTATATTTTTTTCTGTTTTGCAGCGAGGAGGCCATACAGTACCTCCTCACCACCTGACAAGAGGTCTCTGAACAGCAATCCAAACATGAATCACTCTTCAGAATGCAAGGTCAGTGTGAGCGAGCTCTTTTGGGATTGGGGGGCGCAAGTAGGTTGAAGTTTCGTTGAAGAGCAACCCACATTTGAATTACACAGAGAACATGACAGGCAGTGAGGAGGCGTTGTACCGCCCCCTCACTGTCTGCTTTAACCCCTTGAAGCCTGCATTGCATGGAGTTGCGTGGTGCTTGCAGATCAGCCCCATTCACATGAATGGGTCACGGTCGGTGGGCGCCACACCCGCCAAAAGCGGGAGGTGGTATGATCCACGCCATGGCCGCAGCATGCGTACACCCCTGGCCGCAGCCTCTGCAGATAAAGGGGATATTGGTTAGGCACGGGTGTCAAACTCAATTTCAAGTAGGCCGTATCAGTATTATGGTTGCCTTTAAAGGGCGAGGGTTTTTTTTGATAAGACTAGATGCCCATTGCACCCCCCCCTTACATCACATGTCAAGAGCCCCCCACCATCATAAGTCAAGAATCCCCCACCCTCCCTTACATCACAGTGCATCCCCCTTGTGCTGCTGCCAGGAAGCCCTGCGGGGTGCGGTGCTGGGAAGCAGAAAGTGCAGGGTCTGGAGGAGGATCAGAGGAGGGCTAGATACAGCAGCCAAAGTCTGCTGAATGCTGAGATTGGGGGGGGGGGGCAGAGATGAGGTGGTGCTGCAGCTGCACATAAAGGTAAAGGATCTGTGGGGGGGAGTTCTGTCCTATCTTCTGTCAACTGCTGGGATGGGGGGGGGAGAATTAGAGACATGCCTTTTTGTGGCTGCACAGAGAAGTACAGGATCTGGTGGAGGAGTTCTGTCCTCCTCTCTGCTGCTGACTGCTGAGATGGGGGTTTAGGGACAAGTCTCTCCAGGGCTGCACAGGGAAGCACAGGATCTGGTTGGTGAGTTCCGTCCTTCTCTCCGCTGCTGACTGCTGAGACAAGGGGGGGGGGGGGTTAGAGAGATGAGTCTCTCCGGGGCTGCACAGAGAAGCACAGGATCTGGTGGAGGAGCTCTTTACTCCTCTCTGCTGCTGACTGCTGAGACGGGGGTTTAGAGATGAGTCTCTCTGGGGCTGCACATAGAAGCACAGGATCTGGTTGAGGAGCTCTTTACTCCTCTCTGCTGCTGACTGCTGAGACGGGGGTTTAGAGATGAGTCTCTCTGGGGCTGCACATAGAAGCACAGGATCTGGTGGAGGAGCTCTTTACTCCTCTCTGCTGCTCACTGCTGAGACGGGGGTTTAGAGATGAGTCTCTCTGGGGCTGCACATAGAAGCACAGGATCTGGTGGAGGAGCTCTTTACTCCTCTCTGCTGCTGACTGCTGAGACGGGGGTTTAGAGATGAGTCTCTCTGGGGCTGCACATAGAAGCACAGGATCTGGTGGAGGAGCTCTTTACTCCTCTCTGCTGCTGACTGCTGAGACGGGGGTTTAGAGATGAGTCTCTCCGGGGATGCACAGAGAAGCACAGGATCTGGTGGAGGAGTTCTGTCCTCCTCGCTGCTGCCAACTGTTGAGACAAGGTGGGGATGGAGACGAGGGGGTGCTGCAGCTGCAAGAGAGGAGCAAGGACCACACGAAATGGCCTGTTGGGCCAGATTTGGCCAGGGGGCCTCGTGTTTGACACATGTGAGTTAAGGGGTCAGTAAAAAAGTGTGGCTCAACTATGGGGTTTTACCACCCCCGCAACCATATTGAATGGGCCCCTATCGCTATTGCATTCATTTTGTCAGTAGCACTCGATTTTCTCAGCCTGGTCCACCATACCCCGGCTTCCTCTGACTAACAGAGCAATAAAATAGTCTTTTCGGTTCCCATGACCTATAAAACGACTTCAAAGCCATTCTATTAGCTAGTATAAAGTATACAAGCCCCCTAACGGCCGAGCCGATTCCCTGCCGCGAGCCAGATCCTGGAGGACACAATCCACACACAAGCGCAAAAACCTCTCTGGCCAGGATCCTGGAAGAGCCAAAGCAATCGCAATTTCGTGTTCTGCGGCATGGATATCATCTCCGCCTTTTAATGCGGCAGAATATATCTAAGGAGACGTTCTTGCTGAATATATTACGGCCATGCTAATTTCTGACAGATTTCCACTTGGAAGTCTCTGCGTGACAATTGGCGGCCAGAGAGAGAACAAACTGTTCTTTGCCGAAAACAAAACAGGAAGCTGGGATGTTGGAAAGGCCTTGCTGGCCTCCTTCCATTATTCTAATGACCAACACAGCTCAGCTTCTGACCCAGCTGGTGGAACGCGCCGAATTCCGAAACACACACACAATGCAAACGACTCCCGTGTATAGGAAGCGCCGATCCCAGATGGAGACAACGGTAGATGAGAACCCTACCTGAAGAACATTAACCCCTCGCCCTCCAGAAGGGAAAAAAATTTTTTTGAAAAAAATAAAATAATATTTTTGACTTTTTGCTATTAAAAGCAAAAAGTCAAAAAATATTGTTTTTTTTCCCAAAATTGTCAGTCTTTTTTGATTGCCTCTGCGAAAAAAACAAAAAAGACTGACAATTTTCAAAAACAAAAAGACAGCAACAAGATTTGACTTTTTGCTATTAAAAGCAAAAAGTCAAAAAATATTGTTTTTTTTCCCCAAAATTGTCAGTCTTTTTTGTTTTTTTTCACAGAGGCAATCAAAAAAGACTGACAATTTTGAAAAACAAAAAGACAACAACAAGATTTGACTTTTTGCTATTAAAAACAAAAAGTAAAAAATATTGGGTTTTTTTTTTCAAAATTGTCAGTCTTTTTTTTGTTTTTGTTTTTTTTGCAGAGGCAATCAAAAAAAGACTGACAATTTTGAAAAAAAAAACCCCAATATTTTTGACTTTTTGTTTTTAATAGCAAAAAGTCAAATCTTGTTACAAAACAAAAAAAACAAAAAACACAATTTTGAAAAAATAAAAAAAATAAATAATATTTTTGACTTTTTGCTATTAAAAGCAAAAAGTAAAAAAATATTGTTTTTTTTTTCCAAAATTGTCAGTATTTTTTGATTGCCTCTGCGAAAAAAACAAAAAAAGACAGCAACAAGATTTGACTTTTTGCTATTAAAAGCAAAAAGTCAAAAAATATTGTTTTTTTTCCCAAAATTGTCAGTCTTTTTTGTTTTTTTCGCAGAGGCAATCAAAAAAGACTGACAATTTTGAAAAACAAAAAGACAACAACAAGATTTGACTTTTTGCTATTAAAAACAAAAAGTAAAAAATATTGGTTTTTTTTTTCAAAATTGTCAGTCTTTTTTTTGTTTTTGTTTTTTTCGCAGAGGCAATCAAAAAAAGACTGACAATTTTGAAAAAAAAAAACCAATATTTTTGACTTTTTGTTTTTAATAGCAAAAAGTCAAATCTTGTTGTTGTCTTTTTGTTTTTCAAAATTGTCAGTCTTTTTTGATTGCCTCTGCGAAAAAAACAAAAAAGACTGACAATTTTGGAAAAAAAAACAATATTTTTGACTTTTTGCTCTTAATAAAAAGTTGTTTGTTTTTTTGTTTATAGTGCAAAAAATAAACGCACAGGCAATCAAATACCATCGAAAGAAAACGCCATTTGTGGAAAAAAAAAAGAAAAGGCAGTTAGTTTGGTAGGCCAGTCCAGCCTTGTGTTGGTCTACAATCTTGTCCCTGACATCCTTGGACAGCTCTTTGGTCTTTGCCATGGTGGAGAGTTTGGAATCTGATGGTTTGATTGCTCCTGTGGACAGGTGTCTTTTATACAGGTAACACAATAAGATTAGCAGCACTCCCTTTAAGAGACTGCTTCTAATCTCAGCTTGTTACCTGTATGAAAGACACCTGGTAGCCAGAAATCCTGCTGAATGATAGGGGATCAAATACTTATTTCCCTCATGAACATGCAGATCAGTCATCATTTGTTATACGCATTTCTGCTGAATTTGTTGTTGCCATTCTGTCTCTCAGTGTTACAATACACCGAACATTCGATTATTAGACCGATCATTTCTTTGTGAGTGGGCAAACATTCAACATCAGCCGGGATCAAATACGCATTTCCTTCACTGTATGTAAATATATTATTTTAAATATATAATAATTTTGTATTATTTGTATTAGTATTATTATTATTAGTATACAGGATTTATATCCTAGATTGTAAGCTCCAAGGATCAGGACCCTCTAATCCCTCTTGTATTGAACTGTATTGTTACTGTACTGTCTCCCTCCATAATGTAAAGCGCTGAGCAAACTGTCGGCGCTATATAAGTCCTGTATAATAATATTAATAATAAAGCGCCAACAGTTTGCTCAGCGCTTTACAATATAAATATTATATAGTAATAATAAAAATAATAAGCAGATTCTAGTATGTACAACCAGATGCCTACACTTCAGCAGTGCTGTTTCCTTAGACTAGGTTCACATTGGTGCGGGCGATTGCTGCTGCAGGACCACACCTGATCCCGAATCCACAACCACCAGCACAGAAAAACTCATTCCTAATGGCATGCTGCACACGCAGGAAATCGCTCCAGCACTGGGAGCCGCATTGCACTTACAGTTCCCGTGCGGACTGCGATTTCTATAACGCTGCATTTTAGGAGGCCCGGTATTCCATGTACATGAATGGGCTGCCGTGCCCTCACAAATAATAATAATAGCAAATGGTATGAACCTAGCCTACAACCCTCATCAGACATGAAATATAATTGTTTCTCAGGTATACATTTTGTTTTGAAGGAAACATACTATATTTTGTATATTTTGAAATATTCTCAGAAACCCTGAAAATAAGATGCAGGCTTGTTATATAACTCCATGTCTGATAGCAGACTGTTTGGGTTATGCAACTCCTTGGCAGGAATAAAAGAATCCAATCTTCTCTATTCTTGTTCAGTTTGGACATTTTCCTCTTCGTGTGCCATAAACCTGGAGAGAACATTTCTCGTTTTTCGGGTTTAGTACATATACGAGAGCCATTGAGCCATAACCAAATACAGGATTAATGTTGATCAGCAAAAAAAAAAAAACCTGATGAAGGAGTTTGTTATTAACTCCTTGCCCTCCAGAGGATTCCCCCCCCCCCCCCTTTCCTGACCAGGCCATTTTTTTGCAATACGGCACTCTGTTATTTTAACTGACAATTGCGCGGTCATGCAACGCTGCACCCGAATGAAATTTCTGTCCTTTTTTCCCCACCACAAATAGAGCTTTCTTTCGGTGGTATTTGATCGCCTCTGCGTTTATTTTTTTGCGCTATAAACAAAAAAAAAAACACCGGCAGCTTTGAAAAAAAAATATTTTTGATTTTTTGCTATAAAACATGTCCAGTAAAAGAAAAAAAAAATTTAAATTCATATTTTGTCATAAATTTAGACCAAAATGTATTCTGCTCCATGTGTTTAATAAAAAGAAAAAAATCCTGATACATGAAAGTTATAACGTCTACAAATGGCAGTATAGATACTGGGATTTTTTTATTTTTTTTTTAATACTAGTAATGGCGGCGATCAGCGACTTATAGCGGGACTGCGGCAGGCATTCTGACACTGGGGGGGAACTGACTTAGGCCGGCCATACATGGGTCGAAATTCAACCGATTTTTTGTCCGAAAATCAGACCTAAGAATAATCGGCTGATTTTCGCTCTGTTAGTGGGGTCAATGGAACTGGCCGATTTTCGTGGTTCCTCCCCTTTTCGGTGATCGAGCATGTTGGAAAATTCATGAAAAATGACTCAATGATGGTCAAATCGTACGATCGTTTTTCCGAAAAGAATATGCGCATAGTCTTGGTCGGCCTATTTTTAAAATCATTGATGGTACCATCGGATTATGAAAAATGACGTTTTCGATTTTTGGATGAAAAATCATTCAGAATTTGAACCATGTATGGCCTGCATAGCTGCCGCTGACATCCAGAGTGACACCAATACAGTGATCAGTGCTAATAAAATAATGGCACTGGGCAGGAAGGGGTTAACATCTGGGTGATCAAAGGGTTAACTGTGTGCGTTTTACTTTGGAAACATGCTGCTGTGCAGAGAAATACACAGCAGCATGTCCTTGCTGACAAGGGAGAGATCTGTGTTGTTTACAAACAAGTCTCTCCCCTGACAGTGTGACTCGGCGATTGCCGGCGGGGAGTCTCCATCCGGGACCCAGTGATTGACATCCGTAGCCACCAATGGTGGCTCGAGTAGGGTGGCGTGTGTGCCCGCTACCCGGAAGTGCAAATCACATATATACACGTGGGTTTGCTCATAGGGCGGAGGGCTTACTGAGCTGGTTGACACAAGTGTGGAGTCTAACCTAACCAATTCCATTCACACTATACAGCACATATGTCAAACACAAGGCCCATGGGTCAAATCTGGCCCACCGAGCCATTTCATGTGGCCCTTGCACCTCTCCTGCAACTGTGACACCCCCTACAAGACTGGGGTGGGGGGTGCACTGTGATATAAGGAAGGGGGGGGGGTGCTCTGGACATCTAGTCAGACAACTGGCCCTTTGAGGTTGTAAGCAGTTGTAAGCCTTTCCTGAAACCAGCAGGATTGGTCCACCAGCGGGTCTCCCTGGGAATGACGCAGGCTCACCTGAGGTGCGGGGTCTAAGTGTCCACCGGTCTTCACCAGAGCTCCTAATGGTGGAAATGGATTTGGCTGCGTGTGAATACCAGGTCGCAGATCTCAGGATCGCCCCACCAGGGGAAGGGCAAGCTGGAAACCAAGAGCGGATCAAACAGTTTAGGGATCAGACAAAAGCGAAGTCAGTCACAAGCCAAAAGTCGGTCACAAACGATATAGACGGCAGTAGTACGGATGAGCGGGATATTGGCTGGAAGGCACAATAATCTGGCAAGGAGGAAGTGCATGGACATGGATTTTATAGGAAGTTCATGTATTGTGACAACCAGTACTGGCGGGTCTCAGAATACCCAAACAGTGGCTGGATTTGATTGGATGCAGGCACTGTTTACCCAGATCCTTCGAGATGCACACGTTCACACCTATGTGTGCCAACATGTATGAGTGCCAACATGTGCAAGCTCACACCTATGTGTGCCAACATGTATGAGTGCCAACATGTGCAAGCTCACACCTATGTGTGCCAACATGTATGAGTGCCAACATGTGCAAGCTCACACCTATGAGTGCCAACATGCGCAAGCTCACACCTATGAGTGCCAACATGTGCACACTCACACCTATGAGTGCCAACATGCGCACGCTCACACCTATGAGTGCCAACGTGTGCATGCTCACACCTATGAGTGCCAACATGTATGAGTGCCAACATGTGCAAGCTCACACCTATGAGTGCCAACATGTGCAAGCTCACACCTATGAGTGCCAACATGTGCACGCTCACACCTATGAGTGCCAGTATGTGCAAGCTTACACCTATGAGTGCCAGTATGCCATGCTCACACCTAGGAGTGCCAACATGTGCACGCTCACACCTATGAGTGCCAACATGTGCACGCTCACACCTATGAGTGCCAACAAGCGCACGCTCATAACTATGAGTGCCAACATGCGCACGCTCACACCTATGAGTGCCAATGTATGCATGCTCACACCTATGTGTGCCAACATGTATGAGTGCCAACATGTGCAAGCTCACACCTATGAGTGCCAACATATGCACGCTCACACCTATGAGTGCCAACATGTGCATGCTCACACCTATGAGTGCCAACATGTATGAGTGCCAACATATGCACGCTCACACCTATGAGTGCCAACATGTGCATGCTCACACCTATGAGTGCCAACATGCGCAAGCTTACACCTATGAGTGCCAACATATGCACGCTCACACCTATGAGTGCCAACATGTGCACGTTCACACCTATGAGTGCCAACATGTAAGAGTGCCAACATGCGCATGCTCACACCTATGAGTGCCAACATGTACATGCTCACACCTATGTGTGCCAACATGTATGAGTGCCAACATGTGCAAGCTCACACCTATGAGTGCCAACATGCGCAAGCTTACACCTATGAGTGCCAACATGCGCACGCTCACACCTTTGTGCACAACCAGCCATAGCTAAAAGGCCATGATATGACATGCTTCCTGGTGACGTGGATGCTGCCTGTTGGCTACATTGGCCGGATTAAACATAGAGACTATGGAGCCACCATACCCAAAGAGAACAGGCCGCGGCTAATATGTGCCTCTAGCGCTATGCAACATTTCTCTCTCACACTAGAGCTGACAAACCCCGCCCACCTCCTCTAGAGCCAAAGCACTGCCCCTAAAATTGAATTTGGGGCGGAGATTCCTTGCTGCTTCCTGATTCACTAGAAGTCCGGGCGGTGCTCTGGTGGTGGTGGGCGGGCTTTGTCAGCTGCAATTAAAAAAACTGGACCAAGCACTGTAGGGAGAAATAGGCGCTAATGGGGTGCAAAGCGGGCTGAAGTTAGGCACTAATGGGGCGCAAGGCAGATGGAAGTTAGGCGCTAATGGGGTGCAGGGCAGGTGGAAGTTGGGCACTAATGGGGTGCAGGACAGGCAGAAGTTGGGCACTAATGGGGTGCAGGGCAGGTGGAAGTTGGGCACAGGGAAGGCGGAAGTTGGGCACTAATGGGGTGCAGGGCAGGTGGAAGTTGGGCACTAATGGGGTGCAGGGCAGGCGGAAGTTGGGTACAGGGCAGGCAGAAGTTGGGCACTAATGGGGTGCAGGGCAGGTGGAAGTTGGGCACTAATGGGGTGCAGGGCAGGCAGAAGTTGGGCACAGGGCAGGCAGAAGTTGGGCACTAATGGGGTGCAGGGCAGGTGGAAGTTGGGCACAGGGAAGGCGGAAGTTGGGCACTAATGGGGTGCAGGGCAGGTGGAAGTTGGGCACTAATGGGGTGCAGGGCAGGCGGACGTTAGGAGCTAATGGAGTGCCCTATTTGTGCAATTAAGCTAAGCTTGTTCCCTCAACACCCCGCTCTGCCTCCCCCACTTTCATAGTAGCTGGAAAACTCCAGCCACCACCCTTAGAAGCCGAGCACGGCACCTAGGAGAAAAGATGGGCAGGGATTCTATTTTGCAACTTCTTGATAGGCTACTGACTCCCCCCTCTCTCCCTCCCCCTTTCTCTCTCTCCCCTCTCTCTCACCCCCCTCTCTCTTACCTCCCTCCCCTTACTCTCTCAATCCCCCCTCTCTCTCTCTCTCACCTCCCTCTCTCTCACCCCCCTCTCTCTTACCTCCCTCCCCTTATCTCTCAATCCCCCCTCTCTCTCTCTCTCACCTCCCTCTCTCTCACCCCCTCTCTCTTACCTCCCTCCCCTTACTCTCTCAATCCCCCCTCTCTCTCTCTCTCACCCCCTCTCTCTCACCCCCCTCTCTCTTACCTCCCTCCCCTTACTCACTCAATCCCCCCTCTCTCTCTCTCACCTCCCCTCTCTCTCTCGCCCCCCTCTCTCTTACCTCCCTCCCCTTACTCTCTCAATCCCCCCTCTCTCTCTCTCTCTCTCTCTCACCTCCCCTCTCTCTCACCCCCCTCTCTCTTACCTCCCTCCCCTTACTCACTCAATCCCCCATCTCTTTCTCTCTCTCACCTCCCCTCTCTCTCACCCCCCTCTCTCTTAACTCCCTCCCCTTACTCACTCAATCCCCCATCTCTCTCTCTCTCACCCCCCTCTCTCTCATCCCCTCATCATGATTACAACTAAATTTACCTAGCAGCCTGCACCACTCTAGAAGGGTGCTACACCACATTGGATATACTTGCCCCTCTTTTGCACAACCAAGACTCCCAGCTATTTAAAGTTCAATAAAAGTAAGCATTTGCCAGCCTGGGGATTAAACTGTAGACTTTATTCAGCCTCAGCTAAACTCACAGAGTATAATAATAGCCCGTGGCTGTTCTCTGTGTTAAAGGTGGTGGTAGCACAAGAGCCGAAATGAAGCAATAAAGCAGTAACTAGGAGCGTGCTACCTGCACAGGAGGAAGTGCCATAAGATGCCCAAGGCAAGCGAAGTGACCCTGGAGTGAGAAACGTTCGCTTATCGGAAGCTAATTTTTCGGTTCAAAGTTCAAAAAAACACATTCTTGGGAATGATAAACCCATTATCATCACCTGCATAAACAAAACCACAAACAAGTATGACGCTAAGAGGGCTGTATATTCCTAATTTATGGCTGCTGTAAAGCAGGGCAAATGTTGGATTTTGTTGGATAATAAATCGATAAAGATGAAACTTTATTATGATGGGGTTCTATATATCATTGTCCTGGTGGCAACGGGGCGGGGGAGGGGGGTTGAAAAAGAAATAGTCCTTTTCAAACAACACAACTCTGCTGATAAGACAAAGTCAATATTTGAAAAATTATTTTCTGTGGCATTTTAAAACATAACAAGACAGACTTTTATTTCTCTTCCTATATTTGAAGCAGAGCTCCATATAATTCTACCTAAAGCGGAACTTCACCCAAATGGGAAAGTTCTGCGATTCTGCCTGCCCCCTCCCTCCTTTACCACTTTTGCAAACTTTTATTTTTTTTTGTGGGGGGAGGGCAGCTGGTACTTTATTTTGACAGGTACCCTCTCCCACTTCTGTCCGGATCGCTTAGGCCAGGAGTCTCCAAACACCAGTTTACTTTGCTTTGGCCTTTAGGGGGCTCTAATGTGGCCAGTGGGGGTAGAAAATGTCCCGGATTCAGTGGAAATAACCAATATCTCAGGCTTGGTGCACAACGGGATTAAATATATTACATAGTACCTTTGGTCAGGGGGAGGAATAGTGCCCCATCATTGGTGTCAGTGGGAGGAATAGTACCTCATCATTGGTATCAGTGGGAGGAATAGTACCCCATCATTGGTATCAGTGGGAGGAATAGTGCCCCATCATTGGTATCAGTGGGAGGAATAGTATCCCATCATTGGTATCAGTGGGAGGAATAGTATCCCATCATTGGTATCAGTGGGAGGAGTAGTGCCCCATCATTGGTATCAGTGGGAGGAATAGTGCCCCATCATTGGTGTCAGTGGGAGGAATAGTATCCCATCATTGGTATCAGTGGGAGGAGTAGTGCCCCATCATTGGTATCAGTGGGAGGAATAGTACCCCATCATTGGTGTCAGTGGGAGGAATAGTGCCCCATCATTGGTATTAGTGGGAGGAATAGTGCCCTGTCATTGGTATCAGTGGGAGGAATAGTACCTCATCATTGGTATCAGTGGGAGGAATAGTGCCCTGTCATTGGTATCAGTGGGAGGAATAGTACCTCATCATTGGTATCAGTGGGAGGAATAGTGCCCCATCATTGGTGTCAGTGGGAGGAATAGTGCCCCATCAATGGTATCAGTGGGAGGAATAGTGTCCCATCATTGGTGTCAGTGGGAGGAATAGTGCCCCATCATTGGTATCAGTGGGAGGAATAGTGCCCCATCATTGGTGTCAGTGGGAGGAATAGTGCCCCGTCATTGGTATCAGTGGGAGGAATAGTGTCCCATCATTGGTATCAGGGGGTAGAATAGTACCCCAATCCTTGGTGTCAGTGGGAGGATTATGCCCCATTGTTGGTTTCAGAAATAAAGAAATAATGCCTTTATCAGTGGGAGGAATAATGGCCACACAAAGGTTAGCAAGAGTCCTTTAGTTTACCCTAATCAGCCCTAACAACTCATTATTCCTGTTCTCCCGTGGTTTTTTTTTTTTTTTTTCTTTGCTTTTTTTTCGATTTTTTTAATTTTTTTTTTTTAACTATTAAAAATTTAAAATTCTTTTTTAGGTTTTTTTTCTTTATGTGTCTCCGTAAAAAAAGTTACACAGAAAAAAACCCCACACCTTTGTTTATTTTTTTTTGTAGGTTATATGGTTATCAATGTCATAGTTCACATCCGTGCTTGCAGTTCCAGTGTGTGCCGGTTGCAGAAAAAAAAAAGAACTGTACTGCAACATGGTAAAACACATCAAAGACGCACCAGAATTGATAAAAAATGCACTGGAATGCACATGTTCCTATTTATATGGAAGAAAAAATAGAGGGGAAAAATAAACTGGAATGCATGAAAAAAAGCCCACACGGAACGCGTCAAAAACGTGCATGTGGAAACGAATCCAGAATGCATTTGGACTGCATTTCTATAGTGTGAACCGACCCTGAGTGACCCTGGATGATGCCTGAACAAGAATGGCGTCATGGAGGCCTCAAGGGTGAAAATTCAAATTCTGGGTCCTCTGTCAGTCCTGGGTATAGATGGTGATCCTGGATGATGAATGAATAAAGATGGTGCCTTGGAAACCTCAAGGGTGAAATTTCAAGTTCTGGGTCCCCTGTGAGTCCTGGGTGTAGATGGTGACCTTGGATGATGCCTGAACAAGGATGGTGCCCTGGAGGCTTTAAGGGTGTAAGCTCAAATTTTGGGTACCCTGTGAGTCCTGGGTATAATTGGTGACCCTGGATGATGCCTGAACAAGGATGGTGCCCTGGAGGCTTCAAGGGTAAAACTTCACGTTTTGGGTCCCCTGTGAGTCCTGGGAGTAGATGGTGACCCTGGATGATGCCTGAACAAGGATGGTGCCCTGGAGGCTTTAAGGGTGAAAGCTCAAATTCTGGGTCCCCTGTGAGTCCTGGGTGTAAATGATGACCCTGGATGATGCCTGAACAAGGTTGGTGTCTTGGAAGCCTCATGGGTGAAAGTTCAAGTTCTGGGTCCCCTGTGAGTCCTGAGTGTAGATGGTGACCCTGGATGATGCCTGAACAAGGATGGTGCCCTGGAGGCTTTAAGGGTAAAAGCTCAAATTCTGGGTCCCCTGTGAGTCCTGGGTGTAAATGATGACCTTGGATGATGCCTGAACAAGGATGGTGCCCTGGAGGCTTCAAGGGTAAAACTTCAAGTTTTGGGTCCCCTGTGAGTCCTGGGTGTAGATGGTGACCTTGGATGATGCCTGAACAAGGATGGTGCCCTGGAGGCTTTAAGGGTGTAAGCTCAAATTCTGGGTCCCCTGTGAGTCCTGGGTATAATTGGTGACCCAGGATGATGCCTGAACAAGGATGGTGCCCTGGAGGCTTCAAGGGTAAAACTTCACGTTTTGGGTCCCCTGTGAGTCCTGGGAGTAGATGGTGACCCTGGATGATGCCTGAACAAGGATGGTGCCCTGGAGGCTTTAAGGGTGAAAGCTCAAATTCTGGGTCCCCTGTGAGTCCTGGGTGTAAATGATGACCCTGGATGATGCCTGAACAAGGTTGGTGTCTTGGAAGCCTCATGGGTGAAAGTTCAAGTTCTGGGTCCCCTGTGAGTCCTGAGTGTAGATGGTGACCCTGGATGATGCCTGAACAAGGATGGTGCCCTGGAGGCTTTAAGGGTGAAAGCTCAAATTCTGGGTCCCCTGTGAGTCCTGGGTGTAAATGATGACCTTGAATGATGCCTGAACAAGGATGGTGCCCTGGAGGCTTCAAGGGTAAAACTTCAAGTTTTGGGTCCCCTGTGAGTCCTGGGTGTAGATGGTGACCTTGGATGATGCCTGAACAAGGATGGTGCCCTGGAGGCTTTAAGGGTGTAAGCTCAAATTCTGGGTCCCCTGTGAGTCCTGGGTATAATTGGTGACCCTGGATGATGCCTGAACAAGGATGGTGCCCTGGAGGCTTCAAGGGTAAAACTTCACGTTTTGGGTCCCCTGTGAGTCCTGGGAGTAGATGGTGACCCTGGATGATGCCTGAACAAGGATGGTGCCCTGGAGGCTTTAAGGGTGAAACCTCAAATTCTGGGTCCCCTGTAAGTCCTGGGTGTAAATGATGACCCTGGATGATGCCTGAACAAGGTTGGTGTCTTGGAAGCCTCATGGGTGAAAGTTCAAGTTCTGGGTCCCCTGTGAGTCCTGAGTGTAGATGGTGACCCTGGATGATGTCTGAACAAGGATGGTGCCCTGGAGGCTTTAAGGGTGAAAGCTCAAATTCTGGGTCCCCTGTGAGTCCTGGGTGCAAATGATGACCCTGGATGATGCCTGAACAAGGATGGTGCCCTGGAGGCTTCAAGGGTAAAACTTCAAGTTTTGGGTCCCCTGTGAGTCTTGGGTGTAGATGGTGACCTTGGATGATGCCTGAACAAGCATGGTGCCCTGGAGGCTTTAAGGGTGAAAGCTCAAATTCTGGGTCCCCTGTGAGTCCTGGGTATAAATGGTGACCCTGGATGATGCCTGAACAAGGATGGTACCCTGGAGGCTTCAAGGGTAAAAGGTCAAGTTCTGGGTCCCCTGTGAGTCCTGGGTGTAGACAGTGACCGTGGATGATTCCTGAACAAGAATGGTGCCCTGGAGGCCTCAAAGGTGAAAGCTCACAAAATTAGAGAAAAATTAGCCGAAGGCATTGTCACGAGGAGTACTTTGATCACTGTAAGAGGTAATAAATATCTGGAAGTGTTACCGACACATTATTCAGCATACTACACTTAGTATGAAAATTATATCTGATGACAGGTCTACTTTTTTAAAGTTGTGGCCTTGCCCTTTCTCTTTTTGTGGGAAAAGCTACTGTTATTATGAGATGAATTACTATATGCATTTGTTTCTCAGAAGTCACGCTGGTTGCCCAATACCGAGATCCCCCCTGAGACCAGGGGCGGACTGACCATTTGGAAACTCGGGCACTGCCCGAGGGCCCGGGGCCAGTAGGGGGCCCCATGAGATGCCCCTGGTACCTTTTTCATAGGCTTTTTTGAGTTTGGGCAAGGACACAGGGGCCCCATGATCCCCTATTGCCCGGGGGCCCTATGAGTTGTCAGTCCGCCCCTGCCTGGGACTATATGTCATATATGACAACATAGGGCACAAAAATATTTACACATCCTCACCTCTGATTTGCCTTCTGGCTAACAAGTCAAAGTAAAGTAAAGAGCTACTGAGTGAAAACCTCATTAGACTCACAGTGAGCAGTAAATAGATTTTAACGACTCGGGTTTAGCAAGTTCATGTATTATGGCAGAAAAGATAAAGACGATGCAAACTGAAGGCTTTCATAGCCATAAAGAGTTCAACTGAGGTCAAAAATGATAGAGAGTCTTCTGAGATACTATGGGCTGACATACAGTTGTGGCCAAAATTATTCAACCCCCAATGCTGTAAAGGGGTTTAGGGACTATAGTGTACATTTGGAATTGTATTCAGAATCAAATCCTACAAGGACGTTGTAACTACCCAAATGCAACTAAAATGACATCAATTGTTTATGTAATACAGTAGTAAATGGTTCTTATGTGGTTTCTTCATTGCCACAATTATTCAACCCCTTAAAGACTACCACTCTGAAGAACAGAGGTTCATACAGGTGCTTTCCATCAGGTATTGAAAACACCTGTGGATGTCACCGAGCAGCAATCAAGCATAATAAGCACCAATTAGGCAGCTTTAAAATGACTGTGATACTCAGCTCCTTCTAGACATTTACTGGTGTGGTTACAAACATGGTGAAGGCAAGAGAATGGTCCAGGAAGACAAGAGAAGAGGTGATTTCTCTTCACAGGAAGGGCAATGGCTATAAGAAGATTGCAAAGATGTTAAACATACCAAGAGACACCTTAGGAAGCATCATTCGCAAATTCAAGGCAAAGGGCACTGTTGAAACGCTACCTGGTCGTGGCAGAAAGAAGATGCTGACTTCGACTGCTGTGCGCTACCTGAAGCGTAGAGTGGAGAGAAGTCCCCGTGTGACTGCTGAGGAACTGAGAAAAGATTTGTCAGATGTGGGTACAGAAGTTTCAGCCCAGACAATAAGACGCACACTGCGTAATGAAGGCCTCCGTGCCAGAACTCCCAGGCGTACCCCCTTGCTGTCTCCAAAGAATAAGAAGAGTCGACTGCAGTATGCCAAAAGCCATGTGGACAAACCACAAAAGTTGTGGGATAGTGTTCTGTGGACTGATGAAACAAAATTAGAACTGTTTGGGCCCATGGATCAACGCTATGTTTGGAGGAGGAAGAACAAGGCCTATGATGAAAAGAACACCTTGCCTACTGTGAAGCATGGTGGAGGGTCAATCATGCTTTGGGGCTGTTTTGCTTCTGCAGGTACAGGGAAGCTTCAGCGTGTGCAAGGTACCATGAATTCTCTTCAGTACCAGGAGATATTGGATGGAAACGTGATGCAGTCCGTCACACACCTGAGGCTTGGGAGACGTTGGACCTTTCAACAGGACAATGATCCCAAGCATACCTCCAAGTCCACTAGAGCATGGTTGCAGAGGAAAGGCTGGAACATTTTGGAGTGGCCATCGCAGTCACCAGACTTAAATCCGATTGAGAACCTCTGGTGGGACTTAAAGAAAGCAGTTGCAGTGCGCAAGCCTAAGAATGTGACTGAACTGGAGGCCTTTGCCCATGAAGAATGGGCGAAGATACCCGTAGATCGCTGCAAGACACTTGTGTCAAGCTATGCTTCACGTTTAAAAGCTGTTATAACTGTAAAAGGATGCTGTACTAAGTACTAAGATTGAATGTCACTTGGGGGTTGAATAAAACTGATAATGCTGTGAGCACAGAAAAGACATTTGTGGTTATTTCATTATAACTGTTATGTTATATTTGTCTGACCTACAAGTGCCTCTTTAATGTAAATGTAAGCAAGATGACTGAATGATCAAAAGCAATGTCAAACTGGCCAAAACACTCAATTTCAGTGGGGGTTGAATAATTTTGGCCACAACTGTACTACTGTGGATAAAACCAATAGGACTGTATGGATTAACCTTGAACTCCCTATGCCCATGTAAATCTGGCCATTTTTGGCATGAACGTTGGCTGATTCCTATGAATCGGATTAAATTTGAGGCTTGGTTGACTCTGCGGACACCATCTAGCTCAACAAACTTCAAATGAGCTGAAAAAAAAAGTCAGTTGAACTTTGTAACTAATTGACTGCAGTCGCTGTTTGGGTATTTTGGCAGCCGCGGGTTTCGGATGTCAGAATACCCGATACAATACAATGGCCAGAATATCCGATACAGAATACATAAGGCAGCAGTGGGGGAAGCTATGGATTTTTCTTCTTCAGCCCAGTGGGTTGAATAATTGAAATCTTAAAGTGGTTATAAACCTCTGAAAAATGAACAAACCATATACTTCTATAGTGTCTACTTGCTTCACTCCAAAGCACTTGATGAGTGTTCCCTACTGCTCTCTCTTCTCTCTCCTATCTGTATGAATCACTCCTGATCAGGGGCGGACTGACCATTTGGGAACTCGGGCACTGCCCGAGGGCCCGGGGTCAGTAGGGGGCCCCATTGAGATGCCCCTGGTACCTTTCATAGGCTTTTTTGGGTGTGGTTTGAGTGTGGGCGAGGACACAGGGGTCCCTGAGGAAGAGGCAAGTCCTTGAAACGCGTCAACCTTTTGGATGTCTAAACTCCCTATTGTGGACTCAGCGCGGTGTTGACCCAGCTGTCCTTTATGATGTGCCTTGACTATATTGTCGTTTGTGAGTACAACACATACTTTATTTTTTATTAAACATTTTTTATGGTAATGCACTAGGCCTGTGCGCCCTCTGTTTTGTCTTTCCCCATTGAGATGCCCCTGGTACTTTTCATAGGCTTTTTGGGGTGTGGTTTGAGTGTGGGCGAGGACACAGGGGTCCCATGATGCCCTATTGCCCGGGGGACCCATGAGTTGTCAGTCCACCCCTGCTCCTGATAGATTATGCCGACACCGCAGAATCGCAGGGGAAGGCATGTTTCCCTATGTAACTGTGTGTGTGTGGGGGGTGTTTCCCCCCCCCACTCATGTCTCAGATTACACTCAGCTCCTTTCTCTGTGCTCTGCAGTGTGTGACCTCAGATTCCTGCCCCCAGGTCTTCTGGCGCTAAATAATGCTGTTAAAAAGGAGTGCTATAGAAGGCTGTAGAGTAGAGAATGCTGCAGATAAACAGGCACAACTTATGTAGGAGGATTTGGTTCATCTCTGTGTATCACCTGAGGTCAGTCGCTTCACTGGGTTTATGTAAGGGTTCACAACCACGGTAAGGTGTATTGTCAGCTCTATAAAGATGAATAAATGTAGACATGTCCAATTTTGGTAACAACCCTAGCTCCCTCTATAGATACAGTGCAGTTAGTAAGCGTTGCCACCCTAGCACAAGAAGTCTGTTACTGGCAGGATCACCAGGTGAAAATTAAGAAAAAAAAACAGAAAAAAGAAAGCTAATGCAGCTAGCGCTTCTAAGTACTGGTAGTCTGCAAAATTTTGTTTTTGGGTTTAGATACATTTTGGGGGTCAATTTTTTGTTACTTAAGATTTACTTGACTTTCACCCATAATTCACACATTTATCACAAAGGATTCTGTTAGAAAAATGGTGAATTGTGGGTGACAGTTGGGTGAATCATGGTTTAAAACATTGTTATGGACCCCTTTAACTCAATACAAAGGTAGCGCTTTGGTGGCCCTAGATGGCTTAATATAGGTAAGTGATGCTCCCAAATTTAAGCATTGCATGTCATTATAGTTTGTTTCCGCTCTGCAATTCACACCAAAAAAAACATTTCAGGGTGTTGGGTGTGCTTATGATTGCACAGGAAGACTTTCCACTTTGTTGTAAAATCTGCTTTTGAGTTTCAGTCCCAATCCTCAAATATCCTAGAGCAGCGCTTCCCAATCGTTTTTCAGTTGCAGCACTCTATAAAAGTGTTCATGAGACCACAATCTAATCTGTAGAACACATACATGTTACCGATCAATGGGAAACCTGAGCCTGGGATGATACACACAACCACCGTGAGGAAATTCACTTCTCATCAGAGGTCCTTCCATCACGTCAGAGGCCTCCTATCTTGTCAGAAGCTCCCCATCACATCAGAGGCCCTTCCACCTCATCAGAGGTCCTGCCTTCACACCAGAAGTCCCCCAACACATCAGAGGTCGCCCATCACATCAGAAGTCTTCCATCACATCAGACGTTCTTCCACCACATTAGAGGCCTTCCATCACATCAGAAGCTCCTCATCTTGTCAAAAGCTCCCCATCACATCAAAAGTGCTTCCAACACATCAGAGGTCCCCCATCACATCAGAGGCCTCCCATCATGTCAGAAGCTTCCCATCACATCAGAGGCCCTTCCACCACATCAGAGGTCCTCCCTTCACACCAAAAGTCCCCCATCACATCAGAGGTCCCCCCATCACATCAAAAAGTCTCCCATCACATCAGATGTTCTTCCACCACATTAGAGGCCTCCCATCACATCAGAAGCTCCTCATCTTGTCAGAAGCTCCCCATCACATCAAAAGTGCTTCCACCAAATCAGAGGTCCCCCATCACCTCAGAGGCCGCCCATCATGTCAGAAGCTCCCCATCACATCAGAGGCCCTTCCACCACATCAGAGGTCCTCCCTTCACACCAGAAATCCCCCATCACATCAGAGGTCCCCCATCACATCAAAAGTCTCCCATCACATCAGACGTTCTTCCACCACATTAGAGGCCCCCCATCACATCAGAAGCTCCTCATCTTGTCAAAAGCTCCCCATCACATCAAAAGTGCTTCCACCACATCAGAGGTCTCCCATCACATCAGAGGTCTCCCATCATGTCAGAAGCTCCCCATCACATCAGAATTGCTTCAACCATATTAGAGGTCCGTCCGCCACATCAGAGGTTCTTCCATCACATGAGGTCCTCCATCACATCAGAGGTCCTTCCGTCACATCATAGGTCCCCCATTACATCAGAGATCCCCCACCACATCAAAAGCCTCCCATCACATCAGACGTCCTACCACATCAGAGGCCTCCCATTACATCAGAAGCTCCTCATCTTGTCAGAAGCTCCCCATCACATCAAAAGTGCTTCCACCAAATCAGAGGTCCCCCATCACATCAGAGGCCTCCCATCACGTCAGAAGCTCCCCATCATATAAGAAGTGCTTCCACCATATCAGAGGTCCGTCCGTCACATCAGAGGTCCTTCCGTCACATCAGAAGCTCCTCATGTTGTCAGAAGCTCCCCATTACATCAAAAGTGCTTCCACCACATCAGATGTCCCCCATCACATCAGAGGCCTCCCATCATGTCAGAAGCTCCCCATCACATCAGAAGTGCTTCCACCATATCAGAGGTCCGTCCGTCACATCAGAGGTCCTTCCGTCACATCAGAAGCTCCTCATGTTGTCAGAAGCTCCCGATCAACATCAAAAGTGCTTCCACCAAATCAGAGGTCCCCCATCACATCAGAGGCCTCCCATCACGTCAGAAGCTCCCCATCACATCAGAAGTGCTTCCACCATATCAGAGGTCCGTCCGTCACATCAGAGGTCCTTCCGTCACATCAGAAGCTCCTCATGTTGTCAGAAGCTCCCCATTACATCAAAAGTGCTTCCACCACATCAGATGTCCCCCATCACATCAGAGGCCTCCCATCATGTCAGAAGCTCCCCATCACATCAGAAGTGCTTCCACCATATCAGAGGTCCCTCATCCCATCAGAGGTCCTTCCGTCACATCAGAGGTCCCTCATCACATCAGAGGCCCTCCATCACATCAGAGGTCCTTCCATCACATCAGAGATCCCCCATCACATCAGAGGTCCTCCATCACGTCAAACGTCCCCAGATCACATCAGAGGTCCCACCCTCATTACATCAGGGGTCCCCCCCATTACATCAGAGGTCCCCCCATCACATCACAATCCACCCTATGCTTGAGAGCCCCCCCATCACATCAGAGTATTCCCTTGACAGATTCTTCACATCCCATCAGAGTCCCCTCTTCACATCAGACTTTCCCCATCATATGAGAATTCCCTCATTACAGAGCCCCCCAACCACATAGTCTTCCCATCAGGTCCCCCATAACATCAGAGGCATCCCATCATGTCAGAAGCTCCCCATCACATCAAAAGTGCTTCCACCACATCAGAGGTCCTTCCGTCACATCAGAGGCCTCCCATCCTTTCAGAAGCTCCCCATCACATCAGAGAGCCTTCCGTCACATCAGAGGTCTTCCCATCACATCAGAGGTTCCCCATAACGTCAAAGGTCCCCACATCAAATCAGAGATTCCCCCACCACATCAGAGGTCCCCACATCACATCAGAGGTCCCCACATCACATCAAAGGTTCCCCATTCACATCAGAGGTCCCCACATCACATCAGAGGTTCCCCCATCACATCAGAGGTTCCCGCATCACATCAGAGGTTCCCCCATCACATCAGAGGTCCCCACATCATATCTGAGGTTCTCCCATAACATCAGAGGTCCCCACATTACATTAGAGGTCCCCACATCACATCAGAGGTTCCCGCATCACATCAAAGGTTCCCCCATCACATCAGAGGTCCCCACATCACTTTAGAGGTTCCCACATCACATCAGAGGTCCCCACATCACATCAAAGGTTCCCCCATCACATCAGAGGTCCCCACATCACATCAGAGGTCCCCACATCACATCAGAGGTTCCTGCATCACATCAAAGGTTCCCTATTCACATCAGAGGTTCCCCCATCACATCAGAGGTCCCCACATCACATCTGAGGTTCCCCCATAACATCAGAGGTCCCCACATCACATCAGAGGTCCCCACATCACATCAGAGGTTCCCACATAATGTCAAAGGTCCCCACATCACATCAGAGATTTCCCCCATCACATCAGAGGTCCCCACATAACATCAGAGGTCCCCCCATCACATCACAGGTCCCACCCTTAAATCAGAGGTCCCCCCATCACAGGTCCCCCCCATCATATCAGAGGACCCCCGTCACATCAGAAGCCTTCCATCACATCACAGGTTCCCCCCCCCCATCACATCAGAGGTTCCCTCATCACATCAGAATCCACCCTATACTTGAGAGCCCCCCATCATATCAGAGTACTCCCCTGACAGATTCTTCCCATCCCATCCCCTCTTCACATCAGACTCATGTCAAATCATATCAGAGTCCCCTCATTACAGAGCACCCCCCCCCCCCCAACCACACAGTCTTCCCATCAGAGCTCCACCCGACCCCCAACCACTCAGTCTTCAAATCAGAGCCCCTCCAACCACACAGTCCTCCCATCACAGAGCCCCTTCCTCTCAACCACACAGTTCCCTCTATTGTAATAATTCTGATAGAGCTCCTTGTATTAAAACACTGGAAGACACTGTGCTGTTTATTTCAGATGTTATCTAATATTGTTGTTACAGCATATTTATACTCGATTCACATTCCTGCGACTTAGGAGCCGACATATGAGACCCAAAGTCGCAGGACATGCGAACTGTCATCTCTACGAGAGCCATTCCAATTGACACTACTGAAGTCTCTGCGACTTTAGAAAAGGTTGCTGCACTACTTTGATGCAACTTTGATACAGCTTCAGTGCCAGAGAGTGTAAGTCCTGGTTCACAGCGGTGCGACTTGTCATGCAATTTGTCCAGGGCTGTAGTTTTTTTGTTTTTTTTTCTGGGGGGGGAATAGCTTGCAGCTGAGCTGCATTTTTACCGCTCCCTCCCCCCATCAACTTCTCCCCCTTGGAGGAAGGGGTGGGTGGGAGGAAGGGAGAGAAGGGTGGGTGGAAGGAAAAGAGGGAAGGGTGGGAGGAAAAAAGGGAAGGGTGGGTGGAAGGAAGGAAAGGAGGAAGGAAGGGAGGGGTGGGTGGAAGGAAGGGAGGGAAGGAAGGATGGAAGGAAGGAAAGGAAGGGTGGGTGCAGGGAAGGGCTGGCACAAGCTCCGACCAGGGGCGGATTGACCATTTGGAAACTCGGGCACTGCCTAAGGCCCGGGGTCAGTAGGGGGCCCCATGAGATGCCCCTGGTACCTTTTTTATAGGATTTTTTGAGTTTGGGCAAGGACACAGGGGCCACATGATCCCCTATTGCCCGGGGGCCCCATGAGTTGTCAGTCCGCCCCTGGTCCCAGGTGAAGAATAGTTGGGTATTACACTTGACCACCCTTTCCCCTTATCTGGCCCAGGGGGTGTAGGAGTGCTCACACTGTCTTTTCCTGTTAGTGTGGTGGGTTGGTAGCTGCTTTCATACCTTTTGCTGGGCTGGTTCCTTCCATGTTGCTCAGGATGTCCTCCCCAGGAGACTTTAGTCAGTGGAGATCCTCCCGTCCAGCAACCAGCCTGTAGGTAGGCTCCCCTCCCTGGGGCCCCCTTCCAGGCTCTACACTCCAGCCTTCTCTCAACCTATCTTCCACCCAACTCCCCTCTCTCCCCAGGCTCTGTCAAATTTGAGAGTTACCCTGGTCACCATGCCCAGCCTCCTACCAGAGGATTGGCCAAGGTCCCTCAAACATGCAGATCTCCCCTCCTCCATCCCTGTTCCAGAAAGTTCTCCAGTTTCTGGAAGGGCTCAAGAAGCCCTAACCTGTAGAGAAACCCAGCCTGTCCTGAGGTGAACTCCTGCCTCACTCCAAGGCTGACTCATCCCGGGCTGCTACTGAGCCTCTATCTAAAAAAAAACCAAAACCTATATAGCTGGCCTGGTGGGGTTACACAGCCATTACTGACGTGCATGTTGACCTGAAGGTACTGCAAAGAGGTTGCACGAGATCAGGAAAAAAAATGAAAAAGGTGAAAACAACTATTTTCTAAAATACAAAAATAGGGTGTTTGTTTATGTAACACAGAGCAAACTAATGTAATCTGTCTAGAGTTTACATCTGCTTTATACAAAGTAGATTGTAATATTTTCTAAAGGCACGTTCAGATACGAAGTTACATGCCTGACTGACCCAGATTCTGAAACTATACAAAGTAATAACCTCCAGTGCTTCCACATGATGAGCATAAAGGATGCCAGATAATTACAGATAACACAAGCACTATGACATTAGTCTGCTCTGCTCATTTCTTCCTTCCAAGAAATTCAACTTAAATCATTTAACAAAGCCTGAGCACCATGCAGGAACTTGGATGCATGCAGCATGTGCAGAGCAGAATCTTTATTTTTTTTGCTCTGATTTGGTTATGCTCACAAAGTAGTCACAAGACAAGCAGGCAGGAACTGAAAAAGTGGGTCATAGCCCTAGAGGACCCCAGGGTGATAGCACAAGCTTGGATTTCAGTCAAAAACATTCCAGATCCATGGTCGTTCAATCTCACAACAAAGCAAAAAGACAATCAGCCACTCTTGCCTTTTTCACCTGTTATTACTTTGAGTGTATTTGCAGTATTGTTATATACTATATGACCGAAGGTTTGTGGACACCTGACCATCACCAATATGAGCTTGTTAGACATCCCATTCTAAAACCATAGACAGGGGCGGACTGACAACTCATGGGGCCCCCGGGCAATAGGGGATCATGGAGCCCTTGTGTCCTTGCTCAAACTCAAAAAAGCCTATGAAAAAGGTACCAGGGGCATCTCATGGAGCCCCCTACTGACCCCGGGCCCTCGGGCAGTGCCCGAGTTTCCAAATGGTCAGTCCGCCCCTGGTCCCAGGGGGGATCTCGGTATTGGGCAACCAGCGTGACTTCTGAGAAACAAATGCATATAGTATTTCATCTCATGGGCAGTAGCCCTATCAGTCTGATTATGTCCATATTTCTGTGCTCAAAGCGGTACATTTTTTTGCATGGAAATATGTATTTTTTTTATTGTAGGCCTGTAATTTTTAGGAATAACTCACTGAAATCTGTCCGAACAAGAGTCTAGTAAACATCCCGGTTATGATACAATTTGAAACACAAAATCATAAATTATAATTTAATAAATAATCATAAAAAAAAATAATACAATGATAATAAATTTAATTCAATAATATAATCAAACCAAAAACACTGAAATTTGAAATAGAGCGCCAAGTTCGCACATCGCTGAGCAAAGTCGCAGAATCGTTTTCAGTGTCTGATGACGAATTTCCCCCACGAATCATTATCACTCAATTCTGCAAGTGGTTCTGATTTACTATCGCTGTTCTCTAGCCGGTCTAAAACCGATTTTGACCTAAAGGGACGCTTTTTGGACGCCATGGACGTTTCTCAGTTTCCAGGCAGAAAGAACAGTAAAAATGCAGGCAGGGCGCCGGACAAAGCACTCGGGACAAAATGTATGTGAAATGGTTTGATACAGTAATGTTATACTATGTAATTTTAATGAATTTAGTGAATGTCACTTTTAAAATTTTCACATTTCCCGCCAGTTCCGTCCCCCGTATGTCCCAACGCCGCAGGGAATGGAACCCGGAACACAAATGCCGGCATCGGCCGGAGGACATTACCAGGGACACTGCAGGGGGGACATCACGGGAGCGCAGGACAAGCTAAGTGCAGGAGAGATCCCGGAGCAACGCTGCAGGGTATTCCCGAGTGTAGGTCTGGGTTACCGCTTGTGGTGCTGAAACTTTACCCCGAGCTACACTCGGGAATACCTCCAGGGAGGTTAATATGGAGGTAGCTAGGACAGCCTCTGCTAGCTTTAAATTCCTATTTGTCTTTTTAAAAAGCCATATAATACACTATATGGACAAACCTTTAGGATCACCTGACCATCACGTCTGTCACGGTCAGGTGTCAGGCTCGGAGACCAGTAGCTAAAACAGTGAAAAAGCTATCACCAGCCAGTAGGACGGTATACAAGCAGGTCACCCTGACAGATGATGCGGGCTCACCTGAGGTTCAGGGTCTAAGAACTAACCAGTATTCACCAGAGCTCCTGATGGTGGAGATGGGTTTTGCTGCGTGCTAGTAACAGGTCGCAGTCCTCAGGATCACCCCACCAGGAGGTGAGCAAGCCAGGGTCCAGTAGAGGAGATAGAAGGTAGGGATCAAACAGAAGTGTAATCAGTAAACAAGCCAAAGGTTGGTAACAAGTGGTTGTAGGTTGGAATGGGCAGAAGCGTGATTGAGGAACAAGGCAAAGGTTGGTAAGAAGTGGTTATAGGTTGGATTGGGCAGAAGCGTGATTGAGGAACAAGCCAAAGGTTGGAAACAAGTGGTTGTAGGTTGGATTGGGCAGAAGCGTGATTGAGGAACAAGGCAAAGGTTGGTAACAAGTGGTTATAGGTTGGATTGGGCAGAAGCGTGATTGAGGAACAAGCCAAAGGTTGGTAACAAGTGGTTGTAGGTTGGATTGGGCAGAAGCGTGATTGAGGAACAAGCCAAAGGTCGGTAACAAGTGGTTGTAGGTTGGATTGGGCAGAAGCGTGATTGAGGAACAAGCCAAAGGTCGGTAACAAGTGGTTGTAGGTTGGATTGGGCAGAAGCGTGATTGAGGAACAAGCCAAAGGTCGGTAACAAGTGGTTGTAGGTTGGATTGGGCAAAAGCGTGATTGAGGAACAAGCCAAAAGTTGGTAATGAGTGGTAGCAAGAGTATGGATGGCAGCATGAGGAACAAGACCAAGATATTGGCTGGAGAAGGCACAATAATCTGGCAAACAGGAAGTGCAAAGACATTGCTTAAATCAGGAAGTTCATGGGAGGAGCAAAGAGTTCATGGTTCAGCAGAAAACAAGGTAGGATTGTCCAGTGGATCAGGTAGAGTGCTGTCCAGCATTCCTGGTAACTCAGTGAGAAGAGTTACTGCCAGACACAGCAGAGGTCAAGTCCAGGCCGTGACCAAATCATATGTTAACATCCCATTACAAAACCATGGCCAATAATATGGAGGTAACTAGGACAGCCTTTGATAGCTTTCCATAGGATTTAAATTCCTATTGTCTTTTAAATAGTTGCATAATACACTATATGGCCAGAAGTTTTGGGAACACCTGACCATCACATCATATATAGACATCCCATTCCAAAACCATGGCCTTTAAAATGGAGGTAGATAGGACATCTTCTGGTCTTGGAAACATATCCACTAAAATTGTATAATGCTCTGTATGGTCAGACGTTTGAGAACCTGAATATCACACCGTATATGGACATCCCATTCCAAAACCTTGGCCATTAATATGGAGATAGCTAGGCTAGCCTCTGGTCTTCGAAAAATTTCCACTAAAGTTATATGATACACTATATGGCCAGAAGTTTCAGAACATCTGACCATCACATCATATGTGGACATCCCATTCCAAAACCATGGCCATGAATATGGAGGTGGCTAGGACATCCTCTGGTTGTGCAGGAAAGCTTTCCACTAGATTTATATTCCTAACTGTCTTGTAAAAAGATAAATAATACAGTTGACCATCACACCATACTCTGACATCCTGTTCTAAAATCATGGACATTAATATACATTTGGTCTCCCTTTGCAGCTTTAGCAGCCTCCACTCTTCTGGAAAGGCTCTTCACAAGATTTTGGAGGTAGCCTGTAGGACACTGTGCCCATTAAACCAAATGAGTATTTGTGAGCTCAGGTACTGATGTCGAATGAGAAAACTTGACCCGCAATCATTGTTCCAGCTCATACCAAGATTTTCAGTAGGGGTGAGGTCAGGGCTCTGAGAAGGAAACTTAAGTTTCTCCACACCAAACTGGTCAAAGCATGTCTTTATGGAGTTGGCTTTGTCTAATTCACCTGTCATTCCTTAGAGTATATTTGCTATACACTATATATATATGATATACAATATATATTTGTTATACACTATATGATCAAAGCTTTGTGGATACCTGAACATCAGACCCATGTGAACATGCAGGACATGCCATTCCAAAGCCATGGCCATTAATATAAAGTTGGCTAGGATGTCTGGTCCTCAAGTAAGGTTTTCTGCAAGAGTTAAAGTCCTAGCTGACTTGTAGAAAGATGTATAATACACTATATAGCCAGAAATTCGGGAACACCTGACCACCACATCATACATGGGCATCTAATTCCAAATACATGGGCTTTAACATGGTTTGGCCCCTATTTGCAGCTATAACAGGCTCCACTCTTCTGGGAAGGCTTTCCACAAGATTTTGGAGCATGTTTGTTGGATATTGTGTCGATTCAGCCAAAAAAGAACATTTGTGAAGTCAGTTATCGATGTTGGATAAGAAGACGTGACGATTTTTGTTCCAGCTCATAGCAAGATGTTCAAAAGGGTTGAGGTCAGTGCTCTGAGAAGGACACTTATGTTCTTCCACACCAAACTGGTTAAACCATGTGTTTATGAGGTTGGCTTTATCTAATTTACCTGTCATTGCTTTGAATGCATTTGTAGTGCTGTTCTACACTATATGACCAAAGGTGTATGAACCTGTGGCTGTCACACCTACTTGAACTTATTGGACATCCCGTTCCAAAACCATGGGCATTAATATGAAGTTGGCTAGAACAGCCTCTGGTCTTCTAGGAAGATTTTTTACAAGACTTAAAGTGATATCTGTCTTGTGAAAAGACGTATAATGCACTGTGACAGACCCAACCAAGACAGGGGCTTTTGGAGGGGACTGTCATATACACTATATAACAAGAGGTTTGAGAACACCTGACCTCCACACCATACAGTACATGGGCATCCAATTCCAAAACCATGAGCATTAACATGGAGTTGACCCCCCCCCCCCGCTGCTTTAACAGCATTTCCAAAATATTTTGGAGCATGTTTGTTGGCTATTGTGATCATTCAGCCAAAAGAGACAATTGTAACGTTAGGTACTGATGGTGGATGAGAAGACCTGGGTCACAGTCATTGTTCCAGCTCATGTCAAGATGCTCAGTAGGGTTGAGATCAGATCTCTGAGGCTCACAATTGGTGCTCTAATTCAACCCAAAGATCTTCAGTAGGGTTGAGGTCAGGGCTCTGTGCAGGACACTCGAGTTCCTCCACACCAAACTGGTCAAACCATGTTTTCATGGAGCTGGTCAAAATTGGTCAGCCCATGTCTTTATAGAGCTGGTTCGAACTGGTCTTTATGGAGTTGGTCTAGACTGGTCAACTCATGTCTTTATGGAGCTGGCCCACACTGTTCAAACTATGTCTTTATGGAGCTGGCCAAAACTTGTCAAACCATGTCTTTATGGAGCCGATCCACATTGGTCAACCCATGTCTTTATGGAGCTGGTCCAAACTGGTCAAACCATGTCTTTATGGAGCTGGTCCAAATTAGTCAACCCATGTCTTTATGGAGCTGGTCCAAACTGGTCAAACCATGTCTTCATGGAGCTGATCCAAATCGGTAAACCCATGTCTTTATAGAGCTGGTTCAAACTGGTCTTTATGGAGTTGGTCCAGACTGGTCAACTCATGTCTTTATGGAGCTGGCCCACACTGTTCAAACTATGTCTTTATGGAGCTGGCCACAACTTTTCAAACCATGTCTTTATGGAGCCGATCCACATTGGTCAATTCATGTCTTTATGGATCAGGTCCAAACTGGTCAAACCATGTCTTTATGGAGCTGGTCCAAATTGGTCAACCCATGTCTTTATGGAGCTGGTCCAAACTGGTCAAACCATGTCTTTATGGAGCTGGTCCAAAATGGTCAACCCATGGCTTTATGGAGCTGGTTCAAACTGGGCTTTATGGAGTTGGTCCAGACTGGACAACCCATGTCTTTATGGAGCTGGCCCACACTGTTTAAACTATGTCTTTATGGAGCTGGACAAAACTTGTCAAACCATGTCTTTATGGAGCCGATCCACACTGGCCAACGCATGTCTTTATGGAGCAGGTCCAAATTGGTCAAACCATGTCTTTATTGAGCTAGTCCACACTGGTGACGCCATATCTTTATGAAGCTAGCTTTGTACACAGGGCCACAGGCATGCTGGAACAGAAAAGGGTCTTCACCAAACAGTAACCACAAGGTTGAAAGAACACAAATACTGTATCTAAAATATATTTGTATGGTGTATCATTAACAGTACCCTTCATAGGAAACACCTGAACTTAATCTGAACACTAAAGTCAAAACGTTTTGTTTTTTAAGTTTTTGGTAGAGTAAGAAATGGTCAAAACTCAAGTGGCCTGTGCATGTCCTATGGGCAAGATTTCTCTTTACTTCTTGTCACAGAGACACAACAGTAGGTGAATTCCCCACTTATAAAACTGAAACCAAAATTCAGTTGGAAGATTTCCCTTTTTTTGATCTGGTGACAACCATAAAATTTGGGATTTCCCCTCACCGCTGACAAAGATCACCAGGACAAGTAGTGAAGCTGATATTCCCCAGCAGGGACACAAACTGCGACAGATAAAAAAAACTAGTGGAGGATTTCAACACTTCCCTACTATATCCAAACAACAAAAAAAAAAAGATTAGCTTGTTTTGCAGCAGTGTGCAATTACCGGTTGTGCAATGCAAATCAATAAATCAATCGATAAATCAATAAAGCTCTGCAATGTACAACAGAGTGTTTTGAATCAGCAGTTCCCAAACCGCTCGTCACAAACAACCTGCTCAGACTGGATTGGGAATTGTTTCACTGGCTTCAAAGGTCTGGTGTACAAATACACTGGTGTCCTTTTTATCTGGATTTGCCAAATATTGAAACGATCATTTTAAAGCAGACGTAAACTCAAACCGAATGACATTTAGTTACCTAAAGCACAGTGAGTTATAAGCAATTGATTTTTTTTAAAGAGAATAATTCTTTTCCCCTTTTTTTTATTCTTTGTTGCATTTCAGCGATGGTGAATTCCTGCAATCTCTTTGCAGTCACTACATATCTACACGCGCTCCTAAGATGGCTGTTCTCTAGGTGGGTTTTCTGTTGGTGACAACACTACATCATGTCTGCGTAATGTGTGTTAAAATGGCCACTTGTAGTCATCCGTAGCCTCCCTAGCGGTCTGATTATGTCAGTATTTCTGTGCTCAAAGCGGTACATTTTTTTGCATGGAAATATGTCGTTTTTTTATTGTAGGCCTGTAATTCTTAGGAATAACTCACTGAAATCTGTCCGAACAAGAATCTAGTAAAAATCCTGGGCAGGGGCGGACTGACCATTTGGAAAGTCGGGCACTGCCCGAGGACCTGGGGTCAGTAGGGGGCCCCATGAGATTCCCCTGGTACCTTTTTCATAGGCATTTTTGAGTTTGGGCAAGGACACAGGGGCCCCATGATCCCCTATTGCCCGGGGGCCCCATGAGTTGTCAGTCCGCCCCTGATCCTGGGTATGTTAAAGTTTGAAACACGAAATCATAAATTATAATATAATAAATAATCATAAAAAATAATAATATAATAATAATAAATTTAATTCAATAATATAATCAAACCAAAAACACTGAAATGTGAAATAGAGCGCCAAGTTCGCACATCGCTGAGCTCAGTCGCAAAATTGTTTTCAGTGTCTGATGACGAATTTCCCCCACGAATCATTATCACTCAATTCTGCAAGTGGTTCTGATTTACTATCGCTGTTCTCTAGCCGGTCTAAAACCGCTTTTGACCTAAAGGGACGCTTTTTGGACGCCATGGACGTTTCTCAGTTTCCAGGCAGAAAGAACGGTAAAAACGCAGGCAGGGCGCCGGACAAAGCACTCGGGACAACAAAGCAAACAGACAATCAGACGCTCTTGCCTTTTTCACCTGTTATTACATTGAGAGTATTTGCAGTACTGTTATATACTATATGACCGAAGGTTTGTGGACACCTGACCATCACCAATATGAGCTTGTTAGACATCCCATTCTAAAACCATGGGCAGGGGCGGACTGACAACTCATGGGGCCCCCGGGCAATAGGGGATCATGGGGCCCCTGTGTTCTTGCTCAAACTCAAAAAAGCCTATGAAAAAGGTACCAGAGGCATCTCATGGGGCCCCTTACTGACCCCGGGCCCTCGGGCAGTGCCCGAGTTTCCAAATGGTCAGTCCGCCCCTGGGCAGTAGCCCTAGCAGTCTGATTATGTCCATATTTCTGTGCTCAAAGCGGTACATTTTTTTGCATGGAAACATGTAGTTTTTTTATTGTAGGCCTGTAATTCTTAGGAATAACTCACTGAAATCTGTCTGAACAAGAGTCTAGTAAACATCCCGGGTATGTTAAAGTTTGAAACACGAAATCATAAAATAAAATATAATAAATAATCATAAAAAATAATAATATTAAATTTAATTCAATAATATAATCAAACCAAAAACACTGAAATTTGAAATATAGCGCCAAGTTCGCACATCGCTGAGCAAAGTCGCGAAATCATTTTCAGTGTCTGATGACGAATTTCCCCCACGAATCATTATCACTCAATTCTGCAAGTGGTTCTGATTTACTATCGCTGTTCTCTAGCCGGTCTAAAACCGCTTTTGACCTAAAGGGACGCTTTTTGGACGCCATGGACGTTTCTCAGTTTCCAGGCAGAAAGAGCGGTAAAAACGCAGGCAGGGCACAGGACAAAGCACTCGGGACAAAATGTATGTGAAATGGTTTGATACAGGAATGTTATACTATGTGATTAGTGAATGTTACTTTTTGACATTTTTAACCACTTCCTGTCCGGACACTTTTACCCCCTTCCTGTCCAGGGCAATTTTCAGCTTTCAGCGCTATCACACTTTGAATGACAATTGCGCGGTCATGCAATACTGTACCCATATGAATTTTTTACCATTTTTTTGAGACAGATAAAGCTTTATTTTGGTGGTATTTATTCACCGCTGGGATTTTTATTTTTTTTACTATGTAAATGAAAAAGTCCAAAAATTTTGAAAAAAAGTGTTTTTTTTTATAAAATTTTGCAAATAAATAATATTTCATCCTAAATCTTGGCCAAAATTTATTCCGTTATTTTTTTAGTAAAAAAAAAAATCCAAATTAGTTTATAATAAAACATTATAATTTTTAAACATTTTTTTTTACATTTTTATTTTATTTTTTTTTATATTATTTTTTATTTTTATTTTTTATTTTTACATACTGTCACCCTAGCAGTACAGTGTCACCATGGTGACACTGTACTACTTGTGGGGGGTGATGAAGATTTTTTTTTTACACTGATTGCTTTTACACCCATATAGGATGTAAAAGCAATCATTTCTCTTTCTCTCTGTCTGCATTCTTGCAGTCATTGAGAAATACTGAGTGAGCTGTGATTGGTCACAGCTTGTCACATGGTACAAGGCTGTTGTGAATAGCCTTGTACCATGTGACCTCTGTGATCATTCACAGATTTCACACGTAGTAAGCAATGATGTCACAAGTGACATCTTGCTCACTACTTTGCATGTGATCACTGATTCGCCAATCAGTGATCACATGACCGGGACCTCGTACAGAGGTCCCGTCCGACGATCGGTGTTTCACTGTGTCCGGAGGACACAGCGGACACCGGATCGCGCTGGTGCGCGCTCCTAGGGAGCGCGCACAGCTAGAAAAGGCGGGTGCCGTTTAGGAACGGCAACCTGACCTTGGACTGCCACCGCCCTGCCGTTTATAAACAGCAGGCGGACGGCAAGAGGTTAAATTTCCCGCCGTTCCGTCCCTGTACGTCCCGACGCTCGCAGGGGATGGAACCCAGAAGACAGATGCCGGCATCGGCCGGAGGACATTACAGGGGACACTGAAGGAGGGACATCGTGGAAGCGCAGGACAAGGTAAGTGAAGAAGAGATTCTGGAGCAACGCTGCAGTGTATTCCCGAGTGTAGCTCGGGGTTACCGCTTGTAGTGCTGAAACTTTACCCCGTGCTACACTTGGGAATACCGCCAGGGGGGTTAAAAGCCAGGTGACAACGTAGGAGCACAATTGGGAGATAGGGGGAGCTCCTCTCCAGTCACATGATCCTGAAGCTCTGTGTAAGCCTTGTTAGCCTTGACATCACCCATAGGCTCCCATGGCCCATATCTACTCTCCCCTGCAGAAGCTGCTCACTGACACATGACTGGAGTGGAGCAGAATAAAAATAAGTATGTAGCACCCTTCTAGTACAGAGTAGGCTGCTAGGTGTATTTAATTTAGCTCCTTTCTAATCAGTGGAGCATGGATTGATTGCTTAGGGCTGCTTAATATTTCACAGGCTGCTGTTCTATTACTTATCCCTGCCTTCCAGAGGCTTCTAGAAGTATAGTACGAGGGAGAGCAGAGCAGGCAGCCTGAATATTTATGGGACTCCAGCCAATCCCTGAGGATGTGTACCCAGAAGGTGGGGAGAGAGTCTATAAATAGCCTGAGGCCTGGGCAGCAGAGTACAGGGTCCACTTCTGCAGGAGGAGACCCCTGTGCAGGGGCTTTGCTGTCAAGGTCCTACCTTTTCCCAGAGGTTATGTTACTCCATGTGCTGGCATCCATCTTGGATTTCTGCAGAGCATGGTGGGAATCTTTTATGCCTTCAGGTCTCTGAGGTCCATCCCCCAGAGGGGTGTGACTGATGACATATAAGCCTGTGGTCCGCACATGCTCTTTGCACTTGTGTCTTTGTGTTGCTGTTACTCTGTTCTGACTCTTGTGACTCTCCTGGAATCTGACTCGGCTTGTGACCTGACCATTCTTTGTGTTCTCCTTTGATCTGGCCCTCTGTTGCTGAACCCGGCTCGTGACCTGTGATTCTCGTCTGCTGTCCTGTACCGTTTTTGTCTCGTTGTTGTTGACCCGGCCTGCCTGACTACTCTATTGTCTTTACCACTAGCTACACGCCATTACCGCAGCTGGGGTGCCTCGGGGGCCGCGACCTGGTTCCTGGCTGCGTCAAGTCCATCCCCACCATCAGGAGCCCTGGTGAAGGGCAGCCTGGGACTTAGACTCCGCGCCCTGAGGGACTTCGGTCTGTGGGTGGTGGTTGTCGTCAGCCTGTGCGTTACATTGATTAGGCCTGCCTGTCCGTTTCCCAGCTCCTGCCCTGACATTTGCCCCTGCTGCAGGATTCTTGAGAGAGCTTTGAGGAAGACACCGCGGTCCCAGGTAGGGATAGCTGGGGGGTCTATTGGCAGATTTGTGGGGACCAAGGGTTTAAGTTTGGTCAGGAGGAAGCTCACTGGATAGAGCCAGTAGGATGTTAGTATGAAAGTGTCCAACTGTCTTATGGTGGTGTGAGTCTACATCTCCCTTGCTGGAAATAGCCTGGTGGATATCCCCAGGAGGCAACCGGTGATCCTGTGGCTAAGTGAGTAGATGACCCCCAATGCTGAAGGGAACTGGCTGTGTGCAGTTTTTGACTCTTGAGTCACCAGAAGCATTAGGAATCCTGTGGGACATTCAGTTTGTGAAGTGCAGCCAGAAGTTGAGAAGTCCTCAAATTGTTCGGTTTGCAGTTAATTGGGGTATCCCTTGCTCACTGCACCTATCCAAGTTCATCGTTCCCAATAAAAAACCTAAAAAGGACCCCTAGACTGTTTTCTGAGACAGTAGAGGAATGAAAAAAATGCTGTGCGCTGTGACCTTCTGGGCTCAAATCTCTTGAAATATTGAGATGAATGGATCTCATTGTTACTTCAGAACGGTAAAATCCTGATTGTGAAATCAGGATCCTGAAATGTGCCAGTTCACACCTCACGAGCCATGTTCAGGGTTCCCGGTTTGTATCATAACTATGTGTCATAAACAACTTTCCTTTTTTCCTGTTTTTATTTTTACCCTTTCACTTCCTATCTACATGCACTCCAGTGAAGGCTGTGTGAAATTTCTCAGGGTAGTTTCCTGATGGTGACAGCAGTAGACCATGCCTGAGTAAGGTGTGTTGAAATTGTCACTTACAGTCTCCATCAGATGCCAGGTGACAACGTGGCAGCACAATTGGGAGATTGAGGCAGAGTGTTGTCACCTTATAACAGGAAGTGCCTGAATAAGGATCTTCATGGCAGGATCACCAGGGATTATTTTAACAAAAGCTGCAAATATTACAAACAACATGAATATGTTAAAGCTTGCACAAGATGTTAGTGCTTTATTCAACCAAAAAATATTACAAAACTGTATTTAGTCTACATAGAAAGGTTCCCCCTCCTGGTTTGTCTTTAGTTAGCTGGCAATGAAAGAATGCTGCAAGTATCAACCATTAACTCGGCCCCGTTGACACTTTCCATGACCTTGGGAAAGACTGAGACTGGGGGCTGTTTATATAAGCGTGGATTGCGGGGAGGGGGCCGTAGGTAGTGCGATGAATTGAGGTGGATAAATATCCTTTGCCCAGGTCAGGACTGATGTTTGAACTCTTTGGCAAACTTTCCGGCATCAAGGTTGACATGTTTATCTGAACGTTTTTTTGGAAAGCACTGTAACAAATATGTGTCGATAAAATGCGTCAGTGCAGAATCCCCAATATTATTTATTTATTATAGACATTAATGTAGCCAACAGTTTCCACATTGCGCATTCACATGTCCTGCCCTCCAGAAGTTTAAACTCTAAGGCAGGGATTCTCAGCCAAGGTTCCATGGAGCCCTAGAGTTCCTCCTGTAGCAAACTAGCTCATCAGAGTTGGACGCGGAGTTCCCCTTTCTCTTTTCTTTTTAGTGGAAGTATTCCTCAGCCCTCATTCCCTACCCCCTTCCTTCCTGAGAGGCAAACGTTATCTCCTGAGTGACAGATGGTGGGGGGTCAACACAGGTGAAGGCATCCCTGGTTTGGTCTCAGCAGTCTGCAAAAGTGTAACCTTTCTCACCCATCATAACACAGATAAGGCAACTTCTCCCCGGACTTGAAAGAAGTTTGAACCTCATAAAACTGACCAGCAGTTAATTGAACATTCCTCAGGTCAGCTGTCACCTATGTTTCATATCATGGAGTATGAAGCTGTTAGCTTTAATTGAGAGTCCACTGACCTCCTGCCCAAAATATTGTATTGGGCAGACTCAGAGCCACCCCCCCCCCCCCTTGCAGAGGGATTTTTAAAAAGGACAGGCTGCAAGTCTGGAAGCTAAGCTACACACTTCTCCTGAGTTTAACATCGTAACAGAGGAGATCAAAGACCCTTCCTGCTCTGCACTTGGATCTGCTTACAAACCAAGGCATATTGGCAAGTAACTAAACTCTTTAATTTCCTTCCTATTATCTCTTTGCTGTACCTTTATATGCATATATATATATATATATAGTTAAATTTTCTTTGTAAATATTTTATTGCACCTGTTTGACTCTTTTAGTAATAAATCTTTCTTTCTGAAAGTGTTAAACTGTTTCTAAGCGCTTACTTGCAATTCACGAATTCCTGCCTTTGAAGAGACGCTACTGTGTTTGTTTAATCCTCTGCCCGATCGGCCTGCGGTGACCGTATTGGACAGGCGACTTTTCAATCATTATAGTGTATATTTGATAACGGGAGTTTCCCAGTCTCCGACAAAAGTGGTGGTGGCAGTAGAGGGTTAGTTGCGTAATTAACCGGACCCAGTAACAAGCGCATTCAGGCTGCAGGCACCAATTGTAGCCCATTAGCTGGACAATCACTGTGCAGGGTGCAGCTGGGTGGGGCCTTGTTACGCGCGTCACACCGCGGTTTTAGATTGGCCGGTCCTTCGGTCACAAGTTGGTGAGAAGGTCTGGGGTCTGACGCCACGGCCGTGACGCATTACTGTTAGTCGCGGTCGTGCGATTGTCGCATGTTGGTGGCGGCGACCGTGCGATCGTGACACCTCCAGAGGTTGCTAGGGATTCCTTGAGCAATGAGCAATTTTTGCTTCTCAGATAAGTTTCCACTGGCACCATTGATCATTGTAGCTATCTGCAATTCATCCCAATGACCACAAGTGTAAGGAGCATTCTTCCCACTGGCCATCACACTGATGTATCAGGAGTTGTAGATATAGTCATTTTTAGCAGGGGTTCCCGAGACTGGAAAGTTATTCCAAGGGTTCCTCTGTGTTGAAAAGGTTCAGAAAGGCTGCTCTAAGGTCTCTACCTCACATAAATACACATATCTTGGCTTTTTTAGACATATATGTCCCTTCCCCAGACTCAAGGGACACATTAGGACAGTTAAGCTGCAATTTATCAGTCCTTTTTGCAGTCTTGGAATTCTAGAAACATGGACTGGACCCCTGGAGAGCAGTACATTCTGTACTATCCATGACCTCCCCCTGAACCGTCTTTGCCCTTTACTCCCCAAGCTCCCTCCACATTAGAACCTGCCATAATCGTTCTTATAAAAAGTTTCATTATCTAGAAATGATTTCATTTTAAACAGTGATAGGTTGAATATGTCTATTTCAGTAATTTTGATGAGCTTGGGTTTGGTCCAAACTTGGAAACCCAGAAGTAAGCTGTCATTCCTAGGTCAATGAGCCGCAGCTAGGACATTCCCCACCGTGTGACCACATTAGGTGAATTTATTCATTTCAGAAAGTCCTTATTGGACACAACGCGTCAACTGGTCAGGACTATGAAGTCACCACGTTAGGTGGGACCTTTGCAGAGGTTGTGATCGGCATGTGCCGGTATGTGCTGAAACAGACACTGGTAGTCTTCATCAGAAGCCTGTGTAATAAAGTGACAACCCAGGAGCACAGTTGGGAGACTCATGACTAGTGCACCAGAGATAGGTTAGTCCAGATCCCACTACACCACCATTACCCTTCCATACCAATCCCCTTTACTTACTATACTTACAGAAAACATAACACCAATTTTGGAGAAAAATGGCCAACACGGCCTTTTATTAACAAAATCAAGTTTAAACACATCAACCATTCCTTATAACAGAAACATAAAGAGTTGTCGTTGGTCTTTGAAGGCACCCCCAAAACGATCCGAAATGCACCTGCGGACAACCATATACACTAGTCCTCCAGCCGCAACCAACCAGCTCGGAGACAACCATACCGTCCGCAGTGCAGCACCACCACCTTCCAGTTAAACCTTGGTTAACTGGAATGTTCCCGGGCACACCATACCAACGATGGGTCCCACACCATTTTTGTACCTCCAAGATAAGAACCGCCTCCAAGGACCAACCACCGCCCAGGAACCGAAATAACCCCCCCCCCCGGGAGGAACACAACACACCAAACAGGGAGGGTGGGAGGGAAGCTCTCTCTCTCCTACGTCCAGCTCCGACTGACGCCCCTCACCAGGACACCCCACCCTAAGGTGCAGAAGACCCCACCTACACTCTCCCTCTACCAACCAGATCCCCCAGCTATCCTTTACCAACCCCCTAATACCATCATTAACCCCTTACACGTCTTCCTTCCCACTCTGGGCCTAGTCATGCCTGCCCTGCGCTAATTCTTTTCTTCTTTTATCGCTGCGGGCATTTCTGGGTGGTTTCCTGATGGTGACAACAGTAGACCATGCCTGAGTAAGGTGTGTTGAAACTGTCACTTGTAGTCTCCATCAGAAGCCAGGTGACAATGTTGCAGCACAATTGGTAGACAGAGACAGAGCGTTGTCACCCTATCGCAGGAAGTGCCTGAATAAGGATCTTCATGACAGGTATTATTTTATTATACCATATATTTTATTATAAATCATTTACTTTTTAAATGACATTAACCTCTTAAACTTTGCCTGATATTTTAGTGACTGGGTTTAGATCGATTTTAATTATGTAATGAAAAATAATGCACGTGTGTAGCCGGTGTGCAAACTCCTGCCTATAAAAAGTTCCACCTTATAATAACCTTCTGGGTTCAAATATTGAGATGAAAGGATCTCAGCGGTACATCAAACCGGTAAAATCCAGATTGTGTTTCTCGACCAATTTAGCCCCCAAGAGCCATGTTTGGGGTCCCGGCTTGCTTGCTTTGTGTATACACACTGGATCCACGTGGGGGATGGATTAATCCTGAGCATCCCGCAGTGATTTCACCTCTACTCTTCTACCTTTGTATTAACGGTACAAAAATATTTCCTTTTGTATTTACTGGCAACAATGCAATAGAGTAAAACCGGCCTTCGGAGGACGACCTTACAGAGCGACCTTCAAACGAGCGACAAGAAATCACAGCGATTTCTTAATAAGATCAAGTAGCCGTTCTATAATGTTTTGTGTCTGGCATGTCATTAGAATGACCTTCGTGTGTCTAGGAGTTTCAGACTTTTGGTTTTGTCATTTGTCTGGAACACTGTAGGACAACTAATCGCCTTCTTGAAGCCTTTATACCTTTTTTTTCTCCCTTTATGATTTCGTACCCCTGCTTAATAAGATTTGTGCCTGATTTTTGCGTAAAAATTCTTTAAAGTACCCCTTTCTCAGTGCAAATGCTGTTTCTACTCCTCACACTGCAGAGCTCTGTGCTGGCAGAGCTATGTAACAGCCACACCCCTCTGTACATGTATGCTCACTGCAGAGAAGGGGCATGTCTTACAAAGACATTACTGAGAGTTAAGCAGGACAAATATGGATTTTTTTTTCTTTGATCAACCAGCTGACAGTTCCGCTCAGGAGGAGTTGATCACTTGATCAACTTCTCTCAAATGGGAATAGCCATAGACTAATCAAATTTGGCCAGTTCCTGCTGGACTGTCCGAATTTCAATCCATGTATGGCCAGCTTCAAACTGCAGGGTCATATATAGACACCAGGCACAACTGCTGTAATAGGAAAATAGAGGAGAAACTAAGAAAATAGACTGTTTGTACAAAGTCTACCTAACTAAATATCTAGGTAGCTCCCACCAACAAGTAAGGGTTAGTGCCCTTTTAGTTAGGTCCCTCATCTATTATTATTATTATTATACAGTATTTATATAGCGCCAAAGGGTATGCTCAGCGCTGTACAGTAGCGAGGGGGACAGAACATGAGACAAGACAGTAACAAAACAGTACACGAGGGGTTCGAGGGCCCTGCTCTTTCGAGCTTACAATCTAGGAGGGAGGGGAAGATGAAACAGGAAGAGATGGCTGTGGGGGATGGAGTGGTGGGAGGAGTGGAGGAGGTTGTTAGGTGAGGTCAGGTGTTAGGTGAGGTTGGGGTAGGCTTCCCTGAAGAGGAGGGTTTTCAGGGTACGCCTGAAGGTGAGGAGGGTAGGTGACAGTCTGATGGATTGGGGTAGGGAGTTCCAGAGGATGGGAGAAGTCCTAGAGAAGTCCTGCAATCGGGCGTGGGAGGAGGAGACCAGGGAGCTAGAGAGTAGGAGGTCCTGTGAGGAGCGGAGGGCACGGGTAGGGTAGTATTTGGGTATCAGGTCAGTTATGTAGTTTGGGGCGGCGTTGTGAATGGCTTTGTAGGTCAGAGTTAGCAGTTTGAATTTGATGCGCTGGGCAATCGGGAGCCAATGAAGGGATTGGCAGAGGGGGGAGGCAGATGTGGAGCGGTTGGTGAGGTGGATGAGTCTAGCCGCTGAGTTTAGGATCGACTGGAGTGGGGATAGCGTTCGTTTAGGTAGGCCAGTGAGAAGGGAGTTGCAATAGTCCAGGCGTGAGATGATGAGGGAGTGTACGAGTTGTTTGGTGGTGTCTGGGGTGAGGAATGTGCGTATCTTGGAGATGTTGTGGAGGTGGAGCCTGCAAGATCTAGTTAGCAGTTGGATGTGGGGTAGGAAGGAGAGGTGGGAGTCCAGGGTGACACCCAGGACTTTGGTGTGTGGGGTGGGAGAGATGGTGGCGTTGTTAGTAGTGATGGAGAGGATGGAGGGGGCGCAGGGTGGGGGGAAGACCAGGAGCTCGGTTTTTGATAGGTTAAGTTTGAGGAAATGGAGCGACATCCAGTCTTATATGTCGTTTAGGAGGTGGGCGATGCGGGCAGAGAGTGAGGGGGTGAGGTGGATATGATGGGTGAGGTTAGTATGTCCTATATATTCTGGAACCGGAAGGGTCTGGGGCAGAGGATGATGCCCGAATATGTGAGCCTGTAGCCTTAGGAAGTGAATCCTTAGGGGTAGGCCCATGACAACCCTAGTTGGGGAACTACCTATGAGGGAATTGCATCGAGGACAGTGGAAGAGTTAGGCAGGTATCCTGCAATGATGTTGAATATATGCTGTGTGGCCTATATATGTTGGGTTTGGAGGAGTGGGAAAAGCCGAGTTTTAAAGAGCTGTACATTATATTTTTACTGCAGTAAAATACTTATTTCCGAAGGTGGGCCTCAGGCCTGGAGGAGGAGAGTGACCAAAGATGGCAGAGTTTCTCCTTGTTACACGTATGTGCGTGTGCTATCTTGTTCCTATTGCAGGACAATGGTAGGAGGTGCTCATAGCCAGCATGGCCATGGTGGAGAATCAGGGCTGCTTCCAAGCAGACTCTTTAAGTTGCTCGGAATGTTTTTTTCCTGCAGTTCAATGCTCCCTCTCCTGCCATGGCACAGGGTGCTAAGAAAAAACAGAAAAAAGGTGGACTTTTATCGGCTGTTGCTGCTGCAGACTTGACTATACCCATCCCTAACAATGGGACAGGTAGACCTTTGGCTGCTGCATGGCTGGGAGGTTAGAGTCTGGTCCATGGCTGGAAAGCTGGAAATCCATTTCACCTGAACATATGAGTGGTGAGAGGCCTATTCACTACCTTGGTGGACTATTGTGGCTGTGGTTATTATTTTTACTGATTGCTGAGGAGTTCTACCAGAGGGAACTGAAATGCTTGTTTACCCTGGGATTTCAAATAGTCACAATTGGGAGTAAAAGGTTCACCATGAGTAAAAGGCCCCAACGCCAGCAGGACGGTAGCTGTAAGTATCCCACTAGCCAGTGGTCTAGGGTTAGGGTTGTCTTGTGCATTCTGGACCTCCCTTCAACAGCTGTATCCTAGTTTCAATCCATTCATCTGAGCATAGGAGCGCCGAGAGGCCTATTGACTACCTTATAAGAGAGCCTCCGGGACCCTTGGTCCATGTGGGTGAGCTGTGTTCTAGTTCCAAGCAGGGGCGGACTGACCATTTGGAAACTCG